>NW_026711706.1:0-60542 GCF_026419965.1 Kogia breviceps
CGCACAAGTATCTATCCGACTAGTAAGCGTCTTAAAAGCTAAGTCTTGATATCTCTGTGTAAGTGCATCAAGTGTGTGTAAAGCGGCCTAAAACCAGCAGGGAAAATCAGCTCAGACCCATTCTGAGGATACATTTCCAACATAAAGAAGAAACAAGCAGGGCAAAACAGAGAGAAATTCTTCCAAAATGCGTTCAGGGACTGGCATGCAACCAGGATTGACCACATCTACAGCCCCAGCGGCAGAAGACATAAGGCTGGACACTCTTGGGGCTGAGACGATTGGTGAGGTTGGGAAAGCAAATGCAGACCCTTGAAAGGAATCCTGCGTGCTCCCCATTCCATGGGTCCCAACTCTCCAGGTTCAACGCAATCTTCCGACAGCGAAAGCACTCATTGGAAACCCAGCGGTTGCTACACGGTGGGATCTGGAAAGCTTTCTGAAACTCACCTCAGTTTTCATCTCCTGGTGCTCGTGTTCTCCATTCAGGCCCCCTGACTAACAATCTCCCCACTTGGAGACTCGGCGCCTTTCCATGCCTCTTTCGTACCGTCTGCAATTTGTCCGCAGGATGAACTGCAAGAGGGGGAACCAATGAGAGACTCGCTGGAGGTGTTTGGTCGGGCACATGTCACTCTCATTTCCCATCACGAAGAAGAATTCACCAGCGGTTCAGCATGCCACCCCGGATCGACAATAGGGCGTGAAGCCATCCAGCCGTGTTGCGTCCCACTCACAAAAAAGCGACTTGGGAAATGGAGCTCAGGGGCACTGCACTTCCCAAACCTGCAGAGTTCTAAACGATAACTATCGCCCCAAAATATATTGAGGTCAGGCTACGAAGAGGCGCTGAACGCAAGGCAGAACTGCAGGAAACGGATGTCAACGGGTACATCGGAATGGCCCCGATAGCACATGAAAAGCGCCAGAACGTGGACAATGATGCGGTTGGCCAAAAAGGGCGTATGCGTTTTTTCCTGAATATATTCAGGAAAAAACGCATACGCCCTTTTTGGCCAACCAAGCAACCTGGGAGAGCAAATCAGCACTACAAAGAAATCTCTCGCCCCCCCCCCCGGGGCAAAAGGGCCAGGCGAAAAAAGTCTAAAAACCAGAAAGGCAGGACAGGCCACGGAGTCAAGGGAGCCTTGTTAAGCTGATGGGCGGGATGTCAATGGCCAACAGCCAATCTTCACAAGTGTATCCTCTTTCCCAAACCATGTAAAACACAGAACCACAGAGCATAGGGCACTTCCACACATGGGCGTTGACCTTGGGAAAATGAAAAAATCAACCAGACACAGGGACCCCAAAGTTGAGGGCTGCTGTCTTGACAAGAACCTCCACTCCGGTACACGTTTCATATCCCAGGAGAGAGTCAAGTGGACAAAGACGAGTGGACAAGTGGACAAAGACAAGTGGACAAGTGGACATGTGGTGCTACGTAGGTCCAAGGGAGTGTCACTCAGCCATGAAATCCACGTCATGAGGCTGGTAGCAGCATCCTGAGTGGATTTAGGTACGATCATCCTCAGTGAAATAAGTCCCACAAAAAAAGAAACTTATGATATCACTTATCGAGGGAATGTAAAAATCGCTCCCCATGCACTGAATCCCCAAACAGAACAGAGTCACGCTTTTAGAAAACACACTTATGCCTGCTTCAGGGGAAAGGTGAGGTGGGGTGACGCATAAAACTCGAGTTTGAAATGAGCACAGATACCCTTCCGAAAACCGAATATGGAATGGACACGACCTACTCCTTGCTCAATCAACTGGACTCACCAGACCCTGTTCATCGCACAAGTATCTATCCGACTAGTAAGCGTCTTAAAAGCTAAGTCTTGATATCTCTGTGTAAGTGCATCAAGTGTGTGTAAAGCGGCCTAAAACCAGCAGGGAAAATCAGCTCAGACCCATTCTGAGGATACATTTCCAACATAAAGAAGAAACAAGCAGGGCAAAACAGAGAGAAATTCTTCCAAAATGCGTTCAGGGACTGGCATGCAACCAGGATTGACCACATCTACAGCCCCAGCGGCAGAAGACATAAGGCTGGACACTCTTGGGGCTGAGACGATTGGTGAGGTTGGGAAAGCAAATGCAGACCCTTGAAAGGAATCCTGCGTGCTCCCCATTCCATGGGTCCCAACTCTCCAGGTTCAACGCAATCTTCCGACAGCGAAAGCACTCATTGGAAACCCAGCGGATGCTACACCGTGGGATCGGGAAATCTTTCTGAAACTCACCTCAGTTTTCATCTCCTGGTGCTCGTGTTCTCCATTCAGGCCCCCTGACTAACAATCTCCCCACTTGGAGACTCGGCGCCTTTCCATGCCTCTTTCGTACCGTCTGCAATTTGTCCGCAGGATGAACTGCAAGAGGGGGAACCAATGAGAGACTCGCTGGAGGTGTTTGGTCGGGCACATGTCACTCTCATTTCCCATCACGAAGAAGAATTCACCAGAGGTTCAGCCTGCCACCCCGGATCGACAATAGGGCGTGAAGCCATCCAGCCGTGTTGCGTCCCACTCACAAAAAAGCGACTTGGGAAATGGAGCTCAGGGGCACTGCACTTCCCAAACCTGCAGAGTTCTAAACGATAACTATCGCCCCAAAATATATTGAGGTCAGGCTACGAAGAGGCGCTGAACGCAAGGCAGAACTGCAGGAAACGGATGTCAACGGGTACATCGGAATGGCCCCGATAGCACATGAAAAGCGCCAGAACGTGGACAATGATGCGGTTGGCCAAAAAGGGCGTATGCGTTTTTTCCTGAATATATTCAGGAAAAAACGCATACGCCCTTTTTGGCCAACCAAGCAACCTGGGAGAGCAAATCAGCACTACAAAGAAATCTCTCGCCCCCCCCCCGGGGCAAAAGGGCCAGGCGAAAAAAGTCTAAAAACCAGAAAGGCAGGACAGCCCACGGAGTCAAGGGAGCCTTGTTAAGCTGATGGGCGGGATGTCAATGGCCAACAGCCAATCTTCACAAGTGTATCCTCTTTCCCAAACCATGTAAAACACAGAACCACAGAGCATAGGGCACTTCCACACATGGGCGTTGACCTTGGGAAAATGAAAAAATCAACCAGACACAGGGACCCCAAAGTTGAGGGCTGCTGTCTTGACAAGAACCTCCACTCCGGTACACGTTTCATATCCCAGGAAAGAGCCAAGTGGACAAGTGGACAAAGACAAGTGGACAAGTGGACAAGTGGTGCTACGTAGGTCCAATGGAGTGTCACTCAGGCATGAAATCCACGTCATGAGGCTGGTAGCAGCATCCTGAGTGGATTTAGGTACGATCATCCTCAGTGAAATAAGTTCCACAAAAAAAGAAACTTATGATATCACTTATCGAGGGAATGTAAAAATCGCTCCCCATGCACTGAATCCCCAAACAGAACAGAGTCACGCTTTTAGAAAACACACTTATGCCTGCTTCAGGGGAAAGGTGAGGTGGTGTGACGCATAAAACTCGAGTTTGAAATGAGCACAGATACCCTTCCGAAAACCGAATATGGAATGGACACGACCTACTCCTTGCTCAATCAACTGGACTCACCAGACCCTCTTCATCGCACAAGTATCTATCCGACTAGTAAGCGTCTTAAAAGCTAAGTCTTGATATCTCTGTGTAAGTGCATCAAGTGTGTGTAAAGCGGCCTAAAACCAGCAGGGAAAATCAGCTCAGACCCATTCTGAGGATACATTTCCAACATAAAGAAGAAACAAGCAGGGCAAAACAGAGAGAAATTCTTCCAAAATGCGTTCAGGGACTGGCATGCAACCAGGATTGACCACATCTACAGCCCCAGCGGCAGAAGACATAAGGCTGGACACTCTTGGGGCTGAGACGATTGGTGAGGTTGGGAAAGCAAATGCAGACCCTTGAAAGGAATCCTGCGTGCTCCCCATTCCATGGGTCCCAACTCTCCAGGTTCAACGCAATCTTCCGACAGCGAAAGCACTCATTGGAAACCCAGCGGTTGCTACACGGTGGGATCTGGAAAGCTTTCTGAAACTCACCTCAGTTTTCATCTCCTGGTGCTCGTGTTCTCCATTCAGGCCCCCTGACTAACAATCTCCCCACTTGGAGACTCGGCGCCTTTCCATGCCTCTTTCGTACCGTCTGCAATTTGTCCGCAGGATGAACTGCAAGAGGGGGAACCAATGAGAGACTCGCTGGAGGTGTTTGGTCGGGCACATGTCACTCTCATTTCCCATCACGAAGAAGAATTCACCAGCGGTTCAGCATGCCACCCCGGATCGACAATAGGGCGTGAAGCCATCCAGCCGTGTTGCGTCCCACTCACAAAAAAGCGACTTGGGAAATGGAGCTCAGGGGCACTGCACTTCCCAAACCTGCAGAGTTCTAAACGATAACTATCGCCCCAAAATATATTGAGGTCAGGCTACGAAGAGGCGCTGAACGCAAGGCAGAACTGCAGGAAACGGATGTCAACGGGTACATCGGAATGGCCCCGATAGCACATGAAAAGCGCCAGAACGTGGACAATGATGCGGTTGGCCAAAAAGGGCGTATGCGTTTTTTCCTGAATATATTCAGGAAAAAACGCATACGCCCTTTTTGGCCAACCAAGCAACCTGGGAGAGCAAATCAGCACTACAAAGAAATCTCTCGCCCCCCCCCCCGGGGCAAAAGGGCCAGGCGAAAAAAGTCTAAAAACCAGAAAGGCAGGACAGGCCACGGAGTCAAGGGAGCCTTGTTAAGCTGATGGGCGGGATGTCAATGGCCAACAGCCAATCTTCACAAGTGTATCCTCTTTCCCAAACCATGTAAAACACAGAACCACAGAGCATAGGGCACTTCCACACATGGGCGTTGACCTTGGGAAAATGAAAAAATCAACCAGACACAGGGACCCCAAAGTTGAGGGCTGCTGTCTTGACAAGAACCTCCACTCCGGTACACGTTTCATATCCCAGGAGAGAGTCAAGTGGACAAAGACGAGTGGACAAGTGGACAAAGACAAGTGGACAAGTGGACATGTGGTGCTACGTAGGTCCAAGGGAGTGTCACTCAGCCATGAAATCCACGTCATGAGGCTGGTAGCAGCATCCTGAGTGGATTTAGGTACGATCATCCTCAGTGAAATAAGTCCCACAAAAAAAGAAACTTATGATATCACTTATCGAGGGAATGTAAAAATCGCTCCCCATGCACTGAATCCCCAAACAGAACAGAGTCACGCTTTTAGAAAACACACTTATGCCTGCTTCAGGGGAAAGGTGAGGTGGGGTGACGCATAAAACTCGAGTTTGAAATGAGCACAGATACCCTTCCGAAAACCGAATATGGAATGGACACGACCTACTCCTTGCTCAATCAACTGGACTCACCAGACCCTGTTCATCGCACAAGTATCTATCCGACTAGTAAGCGTCTTAAAAGCTAAGTCTTGATATCTCTGTGTAAGTGCATCAAGTGTGTGTAAAGCGGCCTAAAACCAGCAGGGAAAATCAGCTCAGACCCATTCTGAGGATACATTTCCAACATAAAGAAGAAACAAGCAGGGCAAAACAGAGAGAAATTCTTCCAAAATGCGTTCAGGGACTGGCATGCAACCAGGATTGACCACATCTACAGCCCCAGCGGCAGAAGACATAAGGCTGGACACTCTTGGGGCTGAGACGATTGGTGAGGTTGGGAAAGCAAATGCAGACCCTTGAAAGGAATCCTGCGTGCTCCCCATTCCATGGGTCCCAACTCTCCAGGTTCAACGCAATCTTCCGACAGCGAAAGCACTCATTGGAAACCCAGCGGATGCTACACCGTGGGATCGGGAAAGCTTTCTGAAACTCACCTCAGTTTTCATCTCCTGGTGCTCGTGTTCTCCATTCAGGCCCCCTGACTAACAATCTCCCCACTTGGAGACTCGGTGCCTTTCCATGCCTCTTTCGTACCGTCTGCAATTTGTCCGCAGGATGAACTGCAAGAGGGGGAACCAATGAGAGACTCGCTGGAGGTGTTTGGTCGGGCACATGTCACTCTCATTTCCCATCACGAAGAAGAATTCACCAGAGGTTCAGCCTGCCACCCCGGATCGACAATAGGGCGTGAAGCCATCCAGCCGTGTTGCGTCCCACTCACAAAAAAGCGACTTGGGAAATGGAGCTCAGGGGCACTGCACTTCCCAAACCTGCAGAGTTCTAAACGATAACTATCGCCCCAAAATATATTGAGGTCAGGCTACGAAGAGGCGCTGAACGCAAGGCAGAACTGCAGGAAACGGATGTCAACGGGTACATCGGAATGGCCCCGATAGCACATGAAAAGCGCCAGAACGTGGACAATGATGCGGTTGGCCAAAAAGGGCGTATGCGTTTTTTCCTGAATATATTCAGGAAAAAACGCATACGCCCTTTTTGGCCAACCAAGCAACCTGGGAGAGCAAATCAGCACTACAAAGAAATCTCTCGCCCCCCCCCCCCGGGGCAAAAGGGCCAGGCGAAAAAAGTCTAAAAACCAGAAAGGCAGGACAGCCCACGGAGTCAAGGGAGCCTTGTTAAGCTGATGGGCGGGATGTCAATGGCCAACAGCCAATCTTCACAAGTGTATCCTCTTTCCCAAACCATGTAAAACACAGAACCACAGAGCATAGGGCACTTCCACACATGGGCGTTGACCTTGGGAAAATGAAAAAATCAACCAGGCACAGGGACCCCAAAGTTGAGGGCTGCTGTCTTGACAAGAACCTCCACTCCGGTACACGTTTCATATCCCAGGAAAGAGCCAAGTGGACAAGTGGACAAAGACAAGTGGACAAGTGGACAAGTGGTGCTACGTAGGTCCAATGGAGTGTCACTCAGCCATGAAATCCACGTCATGAGGCTGGTAGCAGCATCCTGAGTGGATTTAGGTACGATCATCCTCAGTGAAATAAGTCCCACAAAAAAAGAAACTTATGATATCACTTATCGAGGGAATGTAAAAATCGCTCCCCATGCACTGAATCCCCAAACAGAACAGAGTCACGCTTTTAGAAAACACACTTATGCCTGCTTCAGGGGAAAGGTGAGGTGGGGTGACGCATAAAACTCGAGTTTGAAATGAGCACAGATACCCTTCCGAAAACCGAATATGGAATGGACACGACCTACTCCTTGCTCAATCAACTGGACTCACCAGACCCTGTTCATCGCACAAGTATCTATCCGACTAGTAAGCGTCTTAAAAGCTAAGTCTTGATATCTCTGTGTAAGTGCATCAAGTGTGTGTAAAGCGGCCTAAAACCAGCAGGGAAAATCAGCTCAGACCCATTCTGAGGATACATTTCCAACATAAAGAAGAAACAAGCAGGGCAAAACAGAGAGAAATTCTTCCAAAATGCGTTCAGGGACTGGCATGCAACCAGGATTGACCACATCTACAGCCCCAGCGGCAGAAGACATAAGGCTGGACACTCTTGGGGCTGAGACGATTGGTGAGGTTGGGAAAGCAAATGCAGACCCTTGAAAGGAATCCTGCGTGCTCCCCATTCCATGGGTCCCAACTCTCCAGGTTCAACGCAATCTTCCGACAGCGAAAGCACTCATTGGAAACCCAGCGGATGCTACACCGTGGGATCGGGAAAGCTTTCTGAAACTCACCTCAGTTTTCATCTCCTGGTGCTCGTGTTCTCCATTCAGGCCCCCTTACTAACAATCTCCCCACTTGGAGACTCGGCGCCTTTCCATGCCTCTTTCGTACCGTCTGCAATTTGTCCGCAGGATGAACTGCAAGAGGGGGAACCAATGAGAGACTCGCTGGAGGTGTTTGGTCGGGCACATGTCACTCTCATTTCCCATCACGAAGAAGAATTCACCAGAGGTTCAGCCTGCCACCCCGGATCGACAATAGGGCGTGAAGCCATCCAGCCGTGTTGCGTCCCACTCACAAAAAAGCGACTTGGGAAATGGAGCTCAGGGGCACTGCACTTCCCAAACCTGCAGAGTTCTAAACGATAACTATCGCCCCAAAATATATTGAGGTCAGGCTACGAAGAGGCGCTGAACGCAAGGCAGAACTGCAGGAAACGGATGTCAACGGGTACATCGGAATGGCCCCGATAGCACATGAAAAGCGCCAGAACGTGGACAATGATGCGGTTGGCCAAAAAGGGCGTATGCGTTTTTTCCTGAATATATTCAGGAAAAAACGCATACGCCCTTTTTGGCCAACCAAGCAACCTGGGAGAGCAAATCAGCACTACAAAGAAATCTCTCGCCCCCCCCCCCGGGGCAAAAGGGCCAGGCGAAAAAAGTCTAAAAACCAGAAAGGCAGGACAGCCCACGGAGTCAAGGGAGCCTTGTTAAGCTGATGGGCGGGATGTCAATGGCCAACAGCCAATCTTCACAAGTGTATCCTCTTTCCCAAACCATGTAAAACACAGAACCACAGAGCATAGGGCACTTCCACACATGGGCGTTGACCTTGGGAAAATGAAAAAATCAACCAGGCACAGGGACCCCAAAGTTGAGGGCTGCTGTCTTGACAAGAACCTCCACTCCGGTACACGTTTCATATCCCAGGAAAGAGCCAAGTGGACAAGTGGACAAAGACAAGTGGACAAGTGGACAAGTGGTGCTACGTAGGTCCAATGGAGTGTCACTCAGCCATGAAATCCACGTCATGAGGCTGGTAGCAGCATCCTGAGTGGATTTAGGTACGATCATCCTCAGTGAAATAAGTCCCACAAAAAAAGAAACTTATGATATCACTTATCGAGGGAATGTAAAAATCGCTCCCCATGCACTGAATCCCCAAACAGAACAGAGTCACGCTTTTAGAAAACACACTTATGCCTGCTTCAGGGGAAAGGTGAGGTGGGGTGACGCATAAAACTCGAGTTTGAAATGAGCACAGATACCCTTCCGAAAACCGAATATGGAATGGACACGACCTACTCCTTGCTCAATCAACTGGACTCACCAGACCCTGTTCATCGCACAAGTATCTATCCGACTAGTAAGCGTCTTAAAAGCTAAGTCTTGATATCTCTGTGTAAGTGCATCAAGTGTGTGTAAAGCGGCCTAAAACCAGCAGGGAAAATCAGCTCAGACCCATTCTGAGGATACATTTCCAACATAAAGAAGAAACAAGCAGGGCAAAACAGAGAGAAATTCTTCCAAAATGCGTTCAGGGACTGGCATGCAACCAGGATTGACCACATCTACAGCCCCAGCGGCAGAAGACATAAGGCTGGACACTCTTGGGGCTGAGACGATTGGTGAGGTTGGGAAAGCAAATGCAGACCCTTGAAAGGAATCCTGCGTGCTCCCCATTCCATGGGTCCCAACTCTCCAGGTTCAACGCAATCTTCCGACAGCGAAAGCACTCATTGGAAACCCAGCGGATGCTACACCGTGGGATCGGGAAAGCTTTCTGAAACTCACCTCAGTTTTCATCTCCTGGTGCTCGTGTTCTCCATTCAGGCCCCCTGACTAACAATCTCCCCACTTGGAGACTCGGCGCCTTTCCATGCCTCTTTCGTACCGTCTGCAATTTGTCCGCAGGATGAACTGCAAGAGGGGGAACCAATGAGAGACTCGCTGGAGGTGTTTGGTCGGGCACATGTCACTCTCATTTCCCATCACGAAGAAGAATTCACCAGAGGTTCAGCCTGCCACCCCGGATCGACAATAGGGCGTGAAGCCATCCAGCCGTGTTGCGTCCCACTCACAAAAAAGCGACTTGGGAAATGGAGCTCAGGGGCACTGCACTTCCCAAACCTGCAGAGTTCTAAACGATAACTATCGCCCCAAAATATATTGAGGTCAGGCTACGAAGAGGCGCTGAACGCAAGGCAGAACTGCAGGAAACGGATGTCAACGGGTACATCGGAATGGCCCCGATAGCACATGAAAAGCGCCAGAACGTGGACAATGATGCGGTTGGCCAAAAAGGGCGTATGCGTTTTTTCCTGAATATATTCAGGAAAAAACGCATACGCCCTTTTTGGCCAACCAAGCAACCTGGGAGAGCAAATCAGCACTACAAAGAAATCTCTCGCCCCCCCCGGGGCAAAAGGGCCAGGCGAAAAAAGTCTAAAAACCAGAAAGGCAGGACAGCCCACGGAGTCAAGGGAGCCTTGTTAAGCTGATGGGCGGGATGTCAATGGCCAACAGCCAATCTTCACAAGTGTATCCTCTTTCCCAAACCATGTAAAACACAGAACCACAGAGCATAGGGCACTTCCACACATGGGCGTTGACCTTGGGAAAATGAAAAAATCAACCAGACACAGCGACCTCAAAGTTGAGGGCTGCTGTCTTGACAAGAACCTCCACTCCGGTACACGTTTCATATCCCAGGAAAGAGCCAAGTGGACAAGTGGACAAAGACAAGTGGACAAGTGGACAAGTGGTGCTACGTAGGTCCAATGGAGTGTCACTCAGCCATGAAATGCACGTCATGAGGCTGGTAGCAGCATCCTGAGTGGATTTAGGTACGATCATCCTCAGTGAAATAAGTCCCACAAAAAAAGAAACTTATGATATCACTTATCGAGGGAATGTAAAAATCGCTCCCCATGCACTGAATCCCCAAACAGAACAGAGTCACGCTTTTAGAAAACACACTTATGCCTGCTTCAGGGGAAAGGTGAGGTGGGGTGACGCATAAAACTCGAGTTTGAAATGAGCACAGATACCCTTCCGAAAACCGAATATGGAATGGACACGACCTACTCCTTGCTCAATCAACTGGACTCACCAGACCCTGTTCATCGCACAAGTATCTATCCGACTAGTCAGCATCTTAAAAGCTAAGTCTTGATATCTCTGTGTAAGTGCACCAAGTGTGTGTAAAGCGGCCTAAAACCAGCAGGGAAAATCAGCTCAGACCCATTCTGAGGATACATTTCCAACATAAAGAAGAAACAAGCAGGGCAAAACAGAGAGAAATTCTTCCAAAATGCGTTCAGGGACTGGCATGCAACCAGGATTGACCACATCTACAGCCCCAGCGGCAGAAGACATAAGGCTGGACACTCTTGGGGCTGAGACGATTGGTGAGGTTGGGAAAGCAAATGCAGACCCTTGAAAGGAATCCTGCGTGCTCCCCATTCCATGGGTCCCAACTCTCCAGGTTCAACGCAATCTTCCGACAGCGAAAGCACTCATTGGAAACCCAGCGGATGCTACACCGTGGGATCGGGAAAGCTTTCTGAAACTCACCTCAGTTTTCATCTCCTGGTGCTCGTGTTCTCCATTCAGGCCCCCTTACTAACAATCTCCCCACTTGGAGACTCGGCGCCTTTCCATGCCTCTTTCGTACCGTCTGCAATTTGTCCGCAGGATGAACTGCAAGAGGGGGAACCAATGAGAGACTCGCTGGAGGTGTTTGGTCGGGCACATGTCACTCTCATTTCCCATCACGAAGAAGAATTCACCAGAGGTTCAGCCTGCCACCCCGGATCGACAATAGGGCGTGAAGCCATCCAGCCGTGTTGCGTCCCACTCACAAAAAAGCGACTTGGGAAATGGAGCTCAGGGGCACTGCACTTCCCAAACCTGCAGAGTTCTAAACGATAACTATCGCCCCAAAATATATTGAGGTCAGGCTACGAAGAGGCGCTGAACGCAAGGCAGAACTGCAGGAAACGGATGTCAACGGGTACATCGGAATGGCCCCGATAGCACATGAAAAGCGCCAGAACGTGGACAATGATGCGGTTGGCCAAAAAGGGCGTATGCGTTTTTTCCTGAATATATTCAGGAAAAAAAGCATACGCCCTTTTTGGCCAACCAAGCAACCTGGGAGAGCAAATCAGCACTACAAAGAAATCTCTCGCCCCCCCCGGGGCAAAAGGGCCAGGCGAAAAAAGTCTAAAAACCAGAAAGGCAGGACAGCCCACGGAGTCAAGGGAGCCTTGTTAAGCTGATGGGCGGGATGTCAATGGCCAACAGCCAATCTTCACAAGTGTATCCTCTTTCCCAAACCATGTAAAACACAGAACCACAGAGCATAGGGCACTTCCACACATGGGCGTTGACCTTGGGAAAATGAAAAAATCAACCAGACACAGGGACCCCAAAGTTGAGGGCTGCTGTCTTGACAAGAACCTCCACTCCGGTACACGTTTCATATCCCAGGAAAGAGCCAAGTGGACAAAGACGAGTGGATAAGTGGACAAGTGCAGAAGTGGTGCTACGTAGGTCCAATGGAGTGTCACTCAGCCATGAAATCCACGTCATGAGGCTGGTAGCAGCATCCTGAGTGGATTTAGGTACGATCATCCTCAGTGAAATAACTCCCACAAAAAAAGAAACTTATGATATCACTTATCGAGGGAATGTAAAAATCGCTCCCCATGCACTGAATCCCCAAACAGAACAGAGTCACGCTTTTAGAAAACACACTTATGCCTGCTTCAGGGGAAAGGTGAGGTGGGGTGACGCATAAAACTCGAGTTTGAAATGAGCACAGATACCCTTCCGAAAACCGAATATGGAATGGACACGACCTACTCCTTGCTCAATCAACTGGACTCACCAGACCCTGTTCATCGCACAAGTATCTATCCGACTAGTAAGCGTCTTAAAAGCTAAGTCTTGATATCTCTGTGTAAGTGCATCAAGTGTGTGTAAAGCGGCCTAAAACCAGCAGGGAAAATCAGCTCAGACCCATTCTGAGGATACATTTCCAACATAAAGAAGAAACAAGCAGGGCAAAACAGAGAGAAATTCTTCCAAAATGCGTTCAGGGACTGGCATGCAACCAGGATTGACCACATCTACAGCCCCAGCGGCAGAAGACATAAGGCTGGACACTCTTGGGGCTGAGACGATTGGTGAGGTTGGGAAAGCAAATGCAGACCCTTGAAAGGAATCCTGCGTGCTCCCCATTCCATGGGTCCCAACTCTCCAGGTTCAACGCAATCTTCCGACAGCGAAAGCACTCATTGGAAACCCAGCGGATGCTACACCGTGGGATCGGGAAAGCTTTCTGAAACTCACCTCAGTTTTCATCTCCTGGTGCTCGTGTTCTCCATTCAGGCCCCCTGACTAACAATCTCCCCACTTGGAGACTCGGCGCCTTTCCATGCCTCTTTCGTACCGTCTGCAATTTGTCCGCAGGATGAACTGCAAGAGGGGGAACCAATGAGAGACTCGCTGGAGGTGTTTGGTCGGGCACATGTCACTCTCATTTCCCATCACGAAGAAGAATTCACCAGAGGTTCAGCCTGCCACCCCGGATCGACAATAGGGCGTGAAGCCATCCAGCCGTGTTGCGTCCCACTCACAAAAAAGCGACTTGGGAAATGGAGCTCAGGGGCACTGCACTTCCCAAACCTGCAGAGTTCTAAACGATAACTATCGCCCCAAAATATATTGAGGTCAGGCTACGAAGAGGCGCTGAACGCAAGGCAGAACTGCAGGAAACGGATGTCAACGGGTACATCGGAATGGCCCCGATAGCACATGAAAAGCGCCAGAACGTGGACAATGATGCGGTTGGCCAAAAAGGGCGTATGCGTTTTTTCCAATATATTCAGGAAAAAACGCATACGCCCTTTTTGGCCAACCAAGCAACCTGGGAGAGCAAATCAGCACTACAAAGAAATCTCTCGCCCCCCCCGGGGCAAAAGGGCCAGGCGAAAAATGTCTAAAAACCAGAAAGGCAGGACAGCCCACGGAGTCAAGGGAGCCTTGTTAAGCTGATGGGCGGGATGTCAATGGCCAACAGCCAATCTTCACAAGTGTATCCTCTTTCCCAAACCATGTAAAACACAGAACCACAGAGCATAGGGCACTTCCACACATGGGCGTTGACCTTGGGAAAATGAAAAAATCAACCAGACACAGGGACCCCAAAGTTGAGGGCTGCTGTCTTGACAAGAACCTCCACTCCGGTACACGTTTCATATCCCAGGAAAGAGCCAAGTGGACAAGTGGACAAAGACAAGTGGACAAGTGGACAAGTGGTGCTACGTAGGTCCAATGGAGTGTCACTCAGCCATGAAATGCACGTCATGAGGCTGGTAGCAGCATCCTGAGTGGATTTAGGTACGATCATCCTCAGTGAAATAAGTCCCACAAAAAAAGAAACTTATGATATCACTTATCGAGGGAATGTAAAAATCGCTCCCCTTGCACTGAATCCCCAAACAGAACAGAGTCACGCTTTTAGAAAACACACTTATGCCTGCTTCAGGGGAAAGGTGAGGTGGGGTGACGCATAAAACTCGAGTTTGAAATGAGCACAGATACCCTTCCGAAAACCGAATATGGAATGGACACGACCTACTCCTTGCTCAATCAACTGGACTCACCAGACCCTGTTCATCGCATAAGTATCTATCCGACTAGTAAGCATCTTAAAAGCTAAGTCTTGATATCTCTGTGTAAGTGCATCAAGTGTGTGTAAAGCGGCCTAAAACCAGCAGGGAAAATCAGCTCAGACCCATTCTGAGGATACATTTCCAACATAAAGAAGAAACAAGCAGGGCAAAACAGAGAGAAATTCTTCCAAAATGCGTTCAGGGACTGGCATGCAACCAGGATTGACCACATCTACAGCCCCAGCGGCAGAAGACATAAGGCTGGACACTCTTGGGGCTGAGACGATTGGTGAGGTTGGGAAAGCAAATGCAGACCCTTGAAAGGAATCCTGCGTGCTCCCCATTCCATGGGTCCCAACTCTCCAGGTTCAACGCAATCTTCCGACAGCGAAAGCACTCATTGGAAACCCAGCGGATGCTACACAGTGGGATCGGGAAAGCTTTCTGAAACTCACCTCAGTTTTCATCTCCTGGTGCTCGTGTTCTCCATTCAGGCCCCCTTACTAACAATCTCCCCACTTGGAGACTCGGCGCCTTTCCATGCCTCTTTCGTACCGTCTGCAATTTGTCCGCAGGATGAACTGCAAGAGGGGGAACCAATGAGAGACTCGCTGGAGGTGTTTGGTCGGGCACATGTCACTCTCATTTCCCATCACGAAGAAGAATTCACCAGAGGTTCAGCCTGCCACCCCGGATCGACAATAGGGCGTGAAGCCATCCAGCCGTGTTGCGTCCCACTCACAAAAAAGCGACTTGGGAAATGGAGCTCAGGGGCACTGCACTTCCCAAACCTGCAGAGTTCTAAACGATAACTATCGCCCCAAAATATATTGAGGTCAGGCTACGAAGAGGCGCTGAACGCAAGGCAGAACTGCAGGAAACGGATGTCAACGGGTACATCGGAATGGCCCCGATAGCACATGAAAAGCGCCAGAACGTGGACAATGATGCGGTTGGCCAAAAAGGGCGTATGCGTTTTTTCCTGAATATATTCAGGAAAAAACGCATACGCCCTTTTTGACCAACCAAGCAACCTGGGAGAGCAAATCAGCACTGCAAAGAAATCTCTCGCCCCCCCCGGGGCAAAAGGGCCAGGCGAAAAAAGTCTAAAAACCAGAAAGGCAGGACAGCCCACGGAGTCAAGGGAGCCTTGTTAAGCTGATGGGCGGGATGTCAATGGCCAACAGCCAATCTTCACAAGTGTATCCTCTTTCCCAAACCATGTAAAACACAGAACCACAGAGCATAGGGCACTTCCACACATGGGCGTTGACCTTGGGAAAATGAAAAAATCAACCAGGCACAGGGACCCCAAAGTTGAGGGCTGCTGTCTTGACAAGAACCTCCACTCCGGTACACGTTTCATATCCCAGGAAAGAGCCAAGTGGACAAAGACGAGTGGATAAGTGGACAAGTGCAGAAGTGGTGCTACGTAGGTCCAATGGAGTGTCACTCAGCCATGAAATCCACGTCATGAGGCTGGTAGCAGCATCCTGAGTGGATTTACGTACGATCATCCTCAGTGAAATAAGTCCCACAAAAAAAGAAACTTATGATATCACTTATCGAGGGAATGTAAAAATCGCTCCCCATGCACTGAATCCCCAAACAGAACAGAGTCACGCTTTTAGAAAACACACTTATGCCTGCTTCAGGGGAAAGGTGAGGTGGGGTGACGCATAAAACTCGAGTTTGAAATGAGCACAGATACCCTTCCGAAAACCGAATATGGAATGGACACGACCTACTCCTTGCTCAATCAACTGGACTCACCAGACCCTGTTCATCGCACAAGTATCTATCCGACTAGTAAGCGTCTTAAAAGCTAAGTCTTGATATCTCTGTGTAAGTGCATCAAGTGTGTGTAAAGCGGCCTAAAACCAGCAGGGAAAATCAGCTCAGACCCATTCTGAGGATACATTTCCAACATAAAGAAGAAACAAGCAGGGCAAAACAGAGAGAAATTCTTCCAAAATGCGTTCAGGGACTGGCATGCAACCAGGATTGACCACATCTACAGCCCCAGCGGCAGAAGACATAAGGCTGGACACTCTTGGGGCTGAGACGATTGGTGAGGTTGGGAAAGCAAATGCAGACCCTTGAAAGGAATCCTGCGTGCTCCCCATTCCATGGGTCCCAACTCTCCAGGTTCAACGCAATCTTCCGACAGCGAAAGCACTCATTGGAAACCCAGCGGATGCTACACCGTGGGATCGGGAAAGCTTTCTGAAACTCACCTCAGTTTTCATCTCCTGGTGCTCGTGTTCTCCATTCAGGCCCCCTGACTAACAATCTCCCCACTTGGAGACTCGGCGCCTTTCCATGCCTCTTTCGTACCGTCTGCAATTTGTCCGCAGGATGAACTGCAAGAGGGGGAACCAATGAGAGACTCGCTGGAGGTGTTTGGTCGGGCACATGTCACTCTCATTTCCCATCACGAAGAAGAATTCACCAGAGGTTCAGCCTGCCACCCCGGATCGACAATAGGGCGTGAAGCCATCCAGCCGTGTTGCGTCCCACTCACAAAAAAGCGACTTGGGAAATGGAGCTCAGGGGCACTGCACTTCCCAAACCTGCAGAGTTCTAAACGATAACTATCGCCCCAAAATATATTGAGGTCAGGCTACGAAGAGGCGCTGAACGCAAGGCAGAACTGCAGGAAACGGATGTCAACGGGTACATCGGAATGGCCCCGATAGCACATGAAAAGCGCCAGAACGTGGACAATGATGCGGTTGGCCAAAAAGGGCGTATGCGTTTTTTCCTGAATATATTCAGGAAAAAACGCATACGCCCTTTTTGACCAACCAAGCAACCTGGGAGAGCAAATCAGCACTACAAAGAAATCTCTCGCCCCCCCCGGGGCAAAAGGGCCAGGCGAAAAAAGTCTAAAAACCAGAAAGGCAGGACAGCCCACGGAGTCAAGGGAGCCTTGTTAAGCTGATGGGCGGGATGTCAATGGCCAACAGCCAATCTTCACAAGTGTATCCTCTTTCCCAAACCATGTAAAACACAGAACCACAGAGCATAGGGCACTTCCACACATGGGCGTTGACCTTGGGAAAATGAAAAAATCAACCAGGCACAGGGACCCCAAAGTTGAGGGCTGCTGTCTTGACAAGAACCTCCACTCCGGTACACGTTTCATATCCCAGGAAAGAGCCAAGTGGACAAAGACGAGTGGATAAGTGGACAAGTGCAGAAGTGGTGCTACGTAGGTCCAATGGAGTGTCACTCAGCCATGAAATCCACGTCATGAGGCTGGTAGCAGCATCCTGAGTGGATTTACGTACGATCATCCTCAGTGAAATAAGTCCCACAAAAAAAGAAACTTATGATATCACTTATCGAGGGAATGTAAAAATCGCTCCCCATGCACTGAATCCCCAAACAGAACAGAGTCACGCTTTTAGAAAACACACTTATGCCTGCTTCAGGGGAAAGGTGAGGTGGGGTGACGCATAAAACTCGAGTTTGAAATGAGCACAGATACCCTTCCGAAAACCGAATATGGAATGGACACGACCTACTCCTTGCTCAATCAACTGGACTCACCAGACCCTGTTCATCGCACAAGTATCTATCCGACTAGTAAGCGTCTTAAAAGCTAAGTCTTGATATCTCTGTGTAAGTGCATCAAGTGTGTGTAAAGCGGCCTAAAACCAGCAGGGAAAATCAGCTCAGACCCATTCTGAGGATACATTTCCAACATAAAGAAGAAACAAGCAGGGCAAAACAGAGAGAAATTCTTCCAAAATGCGTTCAGGGACTGGCATGCAACCAGGATTGACCACATCTACAGCCCCAGCGGCAGAAGACATAAGGCTGGACACTCTTGGGGCTGAGACGATTGGTGAGGTTGGGAAAGCAAATGCAGACCCTTGAAAGGAATCCTGCGTGCTCCCCATTCCATGGGTCCCAACTCTCCAGGTTCAACGCAATCTTCCGACAGCGAAAGCACTCATTGGAAACCCAGCGGATGCTACACCGTGGGATCGGGAAAGCTTTCTGAAACTCACCTCAGTTTTCATCTCCTGGTGCTCGTGTTCTCCATTCAGGCCCCCTTACTAACAATCTCCCCACTTGGAGACTCGGCGCCTTTCCATGCCTCTTTCGTACCGTCTGCAATTTGTCCGCAGGATGAACTGCAAGAGGGGGAACCAATGAGAGACTCGCTGGAGGTGTTTGGTCGGGCACATGTCACTCTCATTTCCCATCACGAAGAAGAATTCACCAGAGGTTCAGCCTGCCACCCCGGATCGACAATAGGGCGTGAAGCCATCCAGCCGTGTTGCGTCCCACTCACAAAAAAGCGACTTGGGAAATGGAGCTCAGGGGCACTGCACTTCCCAAACCTGCAGAGTTCTAAACGATAACTATCGCCCCAAAATATATTGAGGTCAGGCTACGAAGAGGCGCTGAACGCAAGGCAGAACTGCAGGAAACGGATGTCAACGGGTACATCGGAATGGCACCGATAGCACATGAAAAGCGCCAGAACGTGGACAATGATGCGGTTGGCCAAAAAGGGCGTATGCGTTTTTTCCTGAATATATTCAGGAAAAAACGCATACGCCCTTTTTGGCCAACCAAGCAACCTGGGAGAGCAAATCAGCACTACAAAGAAATCTCTCGCCCCCCCCGGGGCAAAAGGGCCAGGCGAAAAAAGTCTAAAAACCAGAAAGGCAGGACAGGCCACGGAGTCAAGGGAGCCTTGTTAAGCTGATGGGCGGGATGTCAATGGCCAACAGCCAATCTTCACAAGTGTATCCTCTTTCCCAAACCATGTAAAACACAGAACCACAGAGCATAGGGCACTTCCACACATGGGCGTTGACCTTGGGAAAATGAAAAAATCAACCAGACACAGGGACCCCAAAGTTGAGGGCTGCTGTCTTGACAAGAACCTCCACTCCGGTACACGTTTCATATCCCAGGAAAGAGCCAAGTGGACAAGTGGACAAAGACAAGTGGACAAGTGGACAAGTGGTGCTACGTAGGTCCAATGGAGTGTCACTCAGCCATGAAATCCACGTCATGAGGCTGGTAGCAGCATCCTGAGTGGATTTAGGTACGATCATCCTCAGTGAAATAAGTCCCACAAAAAAAGAAACTTATGATATCACTTATCGAGGGAATGTAAAAATCGCTCCCCATGCACTGAATCCCCAAACAGAACAGAGTCACGCTTTTAGAAAACACACTTATGCCTGCTTCAGGGGAAAGGTGAGGTGGGGTGACGCATAAAACTCGAGTTTGAAATGAGCACAGATACCCTTCCGAAAACCGAATATGGAATGGACACGACCTACTCCTTGCTCAATCAACTGGACTCACCAGACCCTCTTCATCGCACAAGTATCTATCCGACTAGTAAGCATCTTAAAAGCTAAGTCTTGATATCTCTGTGTAAGTGCATCAAGTGTGTGTAAAGCGGCCTAAAACCAGCAGGGAAAATCAGCTCAGACACATTCTGAGGATCCATTTCCAACATAAAGAAGAAACAAGCAGGGCAAAACAGAGAGAAATTCTTCCAAAATGCGTTCAGGGACTGGCATGCAACCAGGATTGACCACATCTACAGCCCCAGCGGCAGAAGACATAAGGCTGGACACTCTTGGGGCTGAGACGATTGGTGAGGTTGGGAAAGCAAATGCAGACCCTTGAAAGGAATCCTGCGTGCTCCCCATTCCATGGGTCCCAACTCTCCAGGTTCAACGCAATCTTCCGACAGCGAAAGCACTCATTGGAAACCCAGCGGTTGCTACACCGTGGGATCGGGAAAGCTTTCTGAAACTCACCTCAGTTTTCATCTCCTGGTGCTCGTGTTCTCCATTCAGGCCCCCTTACTAACAATCTCCCCACTTGGAGACTCGGCGCCTTTCCATGCCTCTTTCGTACCGTCTGCAATTTGTCCGCAGGATGAACTGCAAGAGGGGGAACCAATGAGAGACTCGCTGGAGGTGTTTGGTCGGGCACATGTCACTCTCATTTCCCATCACGAAGAAGAATTCACCAGAGGTTCAGCCTGCCACCCCGGATCGACAATAGGGCGTGAAGCCATCCAGCCGTGTTGCGTCCCACTCACAAAAAAGCGACTTGGGAAATGGAGCTCAGGGGCACTGCACTTCCCAAACCTGCAGAGGTCTAAACGATAACTATCGCCCCAAAATATATTGAGGTCAGGCTACGAAGAGGCGCTGAACGCAAGGCAGAACTGCAGGAAACGGATGTCAACGGGTACATCGGAATGGCCCCGATAGCACATGAAAAGCGCCAGAACGTGGACAATGATGCGGTTGGCCAAAAAGGGCGTATGCGTTTTTTCCTGAATATATTCAGGAAAAAACGCATACGCCCTTTTTGGCCAACCAAGCAACCTGGGAGAGCAAATCAGCACTACAAAGAAATCTCTCGCCCCCCCCCGGGGCAAAAGGGCCAGGTGAAAAAAGTCTAAAAACCAGAAAGGCAGGACAGGCCACGGAGTCAAGGGAGCCTTGTTAAGCTGATGGGCGGGATGTCAATGGCCAACAGCCAATCTTCACAAGTGTATCCTCTTTCCCAAACCATGTAAAACACAGAACCACAGAGCATAGGGCACTTCCACACATGGGCGTTGACCTTGGGAAAATGAAAAAATCAACCAGACACAGGGACCCCAAAGTTGAGGGCTGCTGTCTTGACAAGAACCTCCACTCCGGTACACGTTTCATATCCCAGGAAAGAGCCAAGTGGACAAGTGGACAAAGACAAGTGGACAAGTGGACAAGTGGTGCTACGTAGGTCCAATGGAGTGTCACTCAGCCATGAAATCCACGTCATGAGGCTGGTAGCAGCATCCTGAGTGGATTTAGGTACGATCATCCTCAGTGAAATAAGTCCCACAAAAAAAGAAACTTATGATATCACTTATCGAGGGAATGTAAAAATCGCTCCCCATGCACTGAATCCCCAAACAGAACAGAGTCACGCTTTTAGAAAACACACTTATGCCTGCTTCAGGGGAAAGGTGAGGTGGGGTGACGCATAAAACTCGAGTTTGAAATGAGCACAGATACCCTTCCGAAAACCGAATATGGAATGGACACGACCTACTCCTTGCTCAATCAACTGGACTCACCAGACCCTGTTCATCGCACAAGTATCTATCCGACTAGTAAGCATCTTAAAAGCTAAGTCTTGATATCTCTGTGTAAGTGCATCAAGTGTGTGTAAAGCGACCTAAAACCAGCAGGGAAAATCAGCTCAGACCCATTCTGAGGATACATTTCCAACATAAAGAAGAAACAAGCAGGGCAAAACAGAGAGAAATTCTTCCAAAATGCGTTCAGGGACTGGCATGCAACCAGGATTGACCACATCTACAGCCCCAGCGGCAGAAGACATAAGGCTGGACACTCTTGGGGCTGAGACGATTGGTGAGGTTGGGAAAGCAAATGCAGACCCTTGAAAGGAATCCTGCGTGCTCCCCATTCCATGGGTCCCAACTCTCCAGGTTCAACGCAATCTTCCGACAGCGAAAGCACTCATTGGAAACCCAGCGGATGCTACACCGTGGGATCGGGAAAGCTTTCTGAAACTCACCTCAGTTTTCATCTCCTGGTGCTCGTGTTCTCCATTCAGGCCCCCTGACTAACAATCTCCCCACTTGGAGACTCGGCGCCTTTCCATGCCTCTTTCGTACCGTCTGCAATTTGTCCGCAGGATGAACTGCAAGAGGGGGAACCAATGAGAGACTCGCTGGAGGTGTTTGGTCGGGCACATGTCACTCTCATTTCCCATCACGAAGAAGAATTCACCAGCGGTTCAGCCTGCCACCCCGGATCGACAATAGGGCGTGAAGCCATCCAGCCGTGTTGCGTCCCACTCACAAAAAAGCGACTTGGGAAATGGAGCTCAGGGGCACTGCACTTCCCAAACCTGCAGAGTTCTAAACGATAACTATCGCCCCAAAATATATTGAGGTCAGGCTACGAAGAGGCGCTCAACGCAAGGCAGAACTGCAGGAAACGGATGTCAACGGGTACATCGGAATGGCCCCGATAGCACATGAAAAGCGCCAGAACGTGGACAATGATGCGGTTGGCCAAAAAGGGCGTATGCGTTTTTTCCTGAATATATTCAGGAAAAAACGCATACGCCCTTTTTGGCCAACCAAGCAACCTGGGAGAGCAAATCAGCACTACAAAGAAATCTCTCGCCCCCCCCCGGGGCAAAAGGGCCAGGCGAAAAAAGTCTAAAAACCAGAAAGGCAGGACAGCCCACGGAGTCAAGGGAGCCTTGTTAAGCTGATGGGCGGGATGTCAATGGCCAACAGCCAATCTTCACAAGTGTATCCTCTTTCCCAAACCATGTAAAACACAGAACCACAGAGCATAGGGCACTTCCACACATGGGCGTTGACCTTGGGAAAATGAAAAAATCAACCAGACACAGGGACCCCAAAGTTGAGGGCTGCTGTCTTGACAAGAACCTCCACTCCGGTACACGTTTCATATCCCAGGAAAGAGCCAAGTGGAAAAAGACGAGTGGACAAGTGGACAAAGACAAGTGGACAAGTGGACAAGTGGTGCTACGTAGGTCCAATGGAGTGTCACTCAGCCATGAAATCCACGTCATGAGGCTGGTAGCAGCATCCTGAGTGGATTTAGGTACGATCATCCTCAGTGAAATAAGTCCCACAAAAAAAGAAACTTATGATATCACTTATCGAGGGAATGTAAAAATCGCTCCCCATGCACTGAATCCCCAAACAGAACAGAGTCACGCTTTTAGAAAACACACTTATGCCTGCTTCAGGGGAAAGGTGAGGTGGGGTGACGCATAAAACTCGAGTTTGAAATGAGCACAGATACCCTTCCGAAAACCGAATACGGAATGGACACGACCTACTCCTTGCTCAATCAACTGGACTCACCAGACCCTGTTCATCGCACAAGTATCTATCCGACTAGTAAGCATCTTAAAAGCTAAGTCTTGATATCTCTGTGTAAGTGCATTAAGTGTGTGTAAAGCGGCCTAAAACCAGCAGGGAAAATCAGCTCAGACCCATTCTGAGGATACATTTCCAACATAAAGAAGAAACAAGCAGGGCAAAACAGAGAGAAATTCTTCCAAAATGCGTTCAGGGACTGGCATGCAACCAGGATTGACCACATCTACAGCCCCAGCGGCAGAAGACATAAGGCTGGACACTCTTGGGGCTGAGACGATTGGTGAGGTTGGGAAAGCAAATGCAGACCCTTGAAAGGAATCCTGCGTGCTCCCCATTCCATGGGTCCCAACTCTCCAGGTTCAACGCAATCTTCCGACAGCGAAAGCACTCATTGGAAACCCAGCGGTTGCTACACCGTGGGATCGGGAAAGCTTTCTGAAACTCACCTCAGTTTTCATCTCCTGGTGCTCGTGTTCTCCATTCAGGCCCCCTTACTAACAATCTCCCCACTTGGAGACTCGGCGCCTTTCCATGCCTCTTTCGTACCGTCTGCAATTTGTCCGCAGGATGAACTGCAAGAGGGGGAACCAATGAGAGACTCGCTGGAGGTGTTTGGTCGGGCACATGTCACTCTCATTTCCCATCACGAAGAAGAATTCACCAGCGGTTCAGCCTGCCACCCCGGATCGACAATAGGGCGTGAAGCCATCCAGCCGTGTTGCGTCCCACTCACAAAAAAGCGACTTGGGAAATGGAGCTCAGGGGCACTGCACTTCCCAAACCTGCAGAGTTCTAAACGATAACTATCGCCCCAAAATATATTGAGGTCAGGCTACGAAGAGGCGCTGAACGCAAGGCAGAACTGCAGGAAACGGATGTCAACGGGTACATCGGAATGGCCCCGATAGCACATGAAAAGCGCCAGAACGTGGACAATGATGCGGTTGGCCAAAAAGGGCGTATGCGTTTTTTCCTGAATATATTCAGGAAAAAACGCATACGCCCTTTTTGGCCAACCAAGCAACCTGGGAGAGCAAATCAGCACTACAAAGAAATCTCTCGCCCCCCCCCGGGGCAAAAGGGCCAGGCGAAAAAAGTCTAAAAACCAGAAAGGCAGGACAGCCCACGGAGTCAAGGGAGCCTTGTTAAGCTGATGGGCGGGATGTCAATGGCCAACAGCCAATCTTCACAAGTGTATCCTCTTTCCCAAACCATGTAAAACACAGAACCACAGAGCATAGGGCACTTCCACACATGGGCGTTGACCTTGGGAAAATGAAAAAATCAACCAGACACAGGGACCCCAAAGTTGAGGGCTGCTGTCTTGACAAGAACCTCCACTCCGGTACACGTTTCATATCCCAGGAAAGAGCCAAGTGGACAAAGACGAGTGGACAAGTGGACAAAGACAAGTGGACAAGTGGACAAGTGGTGCTACGTAGGTCCAAGGGAGTGTCACTCAGCCATGAAATCCACGTCATGAGGCTGGTAGCAGCATCCTGAGTGGATTTAGGTACGATCATCCTCAGTGAAATAAGTCCCACAAAAAAAGAAACTTATGATATCACTTATCGAGGGAATGTAAAAATCGCTCCCCATGCACTGAATCCCCAAACAGAACAGAGTCACGCTTTTAGAAAACACACTTATGCCTGCTTCAGGGGAAAGGTGAGGTGGGGTGACGCATAAAACTCGAGTTTGAAATGAGCACAGATACCCTTCCGAAAACCGAATATGGAATGGACACGACCTACTCCTTGCTCAATCAACTGGACTCACCAGACCCTCTTCATCGCACAAGTATCTATCCGACTAGTAAGCGTCTTAAAAGCTAAGTCTTGATATCTCTGTGTAAGTGCATCAAGTGTGTGTAAAGCGGCCTAAAACCAGCAGGGAAAATCAGCTCAGACCCATTCTGAGGATACATTTCCAACATAAAGAAGAAACAAGCAGGGCAAAACAGAGAGAAATTCTTCCAAAATGCGTTCAGGGACTGGCATGCAACCAGGATTGACCACATCTACAGCCCCAGCGGCAGAAGACATAAGGCTGGACACTCTTGGGGCTGAGACGATTGGTGAGGTTGGGAAAGCAAATGCAGACCCTTGAAAGGAATCCTGCGTGCTCCCCATTCCATGGGTCCCAACTCTCCAGGTTCAACGCAATCTTCCGACAGCGAAAGCACTCATTGGAAACCCAGCGGTTGCTACACCGTGGGATCGGGAAAGCTTTCTGAAACTCACCTCAGTTTTCATCTCCTGGTGCTCGTGTTCTCCATTCAGGCCCCCTTACTAACAATCTCCCCACTTGGAGACTCGGCGCCTTTCCATGCCTCTTTCGTACCGTCTGCAATTTGTCCGCAGGATGAACTGCAAGAGGGGGAACCAATGAGAGACTCGCTGGAGGTGTTTGGTCGGGCACATGTCACTCTCATTTCCCATCACGAAGAAGAATTCACCAGCGGTTCAGCCTGCCACCCCGGATCGACAATAGGGCGTGAAGCCATCCAGCCGTGTTGCGTCCCACTCACAAAAAAGCGACTTGGGAAATGGAGCTCAGGGGCACTGCACTTCCCAAACCTGCAGAGTTCTAAACGATAACTATCGCCCCAAAATATATTGAGGTCAGGCTACGAAGAGGCGCTGAACGCAAGGCAGAACTGCAGGAAACGGATGTCAACGGGTACATCGGAATGGCCCCGATAGCACATGAAAAGCGCCAGAACGTGGACAATGATGCGGTTGGCCAAAAAGGGCGTAGGCGTTTTTTCCTGAATATATTCAGGAAAAAACGCCTACGCCCTTTTTGGCCAACCAAGCAACCTGGGAGAGCAAATCAGCACTACAAAGAAATCTCTCGCCCCCCCCCGGGGCAAAAGGGCCAGGCGAAAAAAGTCTAAAAACCAGAAAGGCAGGACAGCCCACGGAGTCAAGGGAGCCTTGTTAAGCTGATGGGCGGGATGTCAATGGCCAACAGCCAATCTTCACAAGTGTATCCTCTTTCCCAAACCATGGAAAACACAGAACCACAGAGCATAGGGCACTTCCACACATGGGCGTTGACCTTGGGAAAATGAAAAAATCAACCAGACACAGGGACCCCAAAGTTGAGGGCTGCTGTCTTGACAAGAACCTCCACTCCGGTACACGTTTCATATCCCAGGAAAGAGCCAAGTGGACAAAGACGAGTGGACAAGTGGACAAAGACAAGTGGACAAGTGGACAAGTGGTGCTACGTAGGTCCAAGGGAGTGTCACTCAGCCATGAAATCCACGTCATGAGGCTGGTAGCAGCATCCTGAGTGGATTTAGGTACGATCATCCTCAGTGAAATAAGTCCCACAAAAAAAGAAACTTATGATATCACTTATCGAGGGAATGTAAAAATCGCTCCCCATGCACTGAATCCCCAAACAGAACAGAGTCACGCTTTTAGAAAACACACTTATGCCTGCTTCAGGGGAAAGGTGAGGTGGGGTGACGCATAAAACTCGAGTTTGAAATGAGCACAGATACCCTTCCGAAAACCGAATATGGAATGGACACGACCTACTCCTTGCTCAATCAACTGGACTCACCAGACCCTCTTCATCGCACAAGTATCTATCCGACTAGTAAGCGTCTTAAAAGCTAAGTCTTGATATCTCTGTGTAAGTGCATCAAGTGTGTGTAAAGCGGCCTAAAACCAGCAGGGAAAATCAGCTCAGACCCATTCTGAGGATACATTTCCAACATAAAGAAGAAACAAGCAGGGCAAAACAGAGAGAAATTCTTCCAAAATGCGTTCAGGGACTGGCATGCAACCAGGATTGACCACATCTACAGCCCCAGCGGCAGAAGACATAAGGCTGGACACTCTTGGGGCTGAGACGATTGGTGAGGTTGGGAAAGCAAATGCAGACCCTTGAAAGGAATCCTGCGTGCTCCCCATTCCATGGGTCCCAACTCTCCAGGTTCAACGCAATCTTCCGACAGCGAAAGCACTCATTGGAAACCCAGCGGATGCTACACAGTGGGATCGGGAAATCTTTCTGAAACTCACCTCAGTTTTCATCTCCTGGTGCTCGTGTTCTCCATTCAGGCCCCCTTACTAACAATCTCCCCACTTGGAGACTCGGCGCCTTTCCATGCCTCTTTCGTACCGTCTGCAATTTCTCCGCAGGATGAACTGCAAGAGGGGGAACCAATGAGAGACTCGCTGGAGGTGTTTGGTCGGGCACATGTCACTCTCATTTCCCATCACGAAGAAGAATTCACCAGAGGTTCAGCCTGCCACCCCGGATCGACAATAGGGCGTGAAGCCATCCAGCCGTGTTGCGTCCCACTCACAAAAAAGCGACTTGGGAAATGGAGCTCAGGGGCACTGCACTTCCCAAACCTGCAGAGTTCTAAACGATAACTATCGCCCCAAAATATATTGAGGTCAGGCTACGAAGAGGCGCTGAACGCAAGGCAGAACTGCAGGAAACGGATGTCAACGGGTACATCGGAATGGCCCCGATAGCACATGAAAAGCGCCAGAACGTGGACAATGATGCGGTTGGCCAAAAAGGGCGTATGCGTTTTTTCCTGAATATATTCAGGAAAAAACGCATACGCCCTTTTTGGCCAACCAAGCAACCTGGGAGAGCAAATCAGCACTACAAAGAAATCTCTCGCCCCCCCCCCGGGGCAAAAGGGCCAGGCGAAAAAAGTCTAAAAACCAGAAAGGCAGGACAGCCCACGGAGTCAAGGGAGCCTTGTTAAGCTGATGGGCGGGATGTCAATGGCCAACAGCCAATCTTCACAAGTGTATCCTCTTTCCCAAACCATGTAAAACACAGAACCACAGAGCATAGGGCACTTCCACACATGGGCGTTGACCTTGGGAAAATGAAAAAATCAACCAGACACAGGGACCCCAAAGTTGAGGGCTGCTGTCTTGACAAGAACCTCCACTCCGGTACACGTTTCATATCCCAGGAAAGAGCCAAGTGGACAAAGACGAGTGGACAAGTGGACAAAGACAAGTGGACAAGTGGACAAGTGGTGCTACGTAGGTCCAATGGAGTGTCACTCAGCCATGAAATCCACGTCATGAGGCTGGTAGCAGCATCCTGAGTGGATTTAGGTACGATCATCCTCAGTGAAATAACTCCCACAAAAAAAGAAACTTATGATATCACTTATCGAGGGAATGTAAAAATCGCTCCCCATGCACTGAATCCCCAAACAGAACAGAGTCACGCTTTTAGAAAACACACTTATGCCTGCTTCAGGGGAAAGGTGAGGTGGGGTGACGCATAAAACTCGAGTTTGAAATGAGCACAGATACCCTTCCGAAAACCGAATATGGAATGGACACGACCTACTCCTTGCTCAATCAACTGGACTCACCAGACCCTGTTCATCGCACAAGTATCTATCCGACTAGTAAGCATCTTAAAAGCTAAGTCTTGATATCTCTGTGTAAGTGCATCAAGTGTGTGTAAAGCGGCCTAAAACCAGCAGGGAAAATCAGCTCAGACCCATTCTGAGGATACATTTCCAACATAAACAAGAAACAAGCAGGGCAAAACAGAGAGAAATTCTTCCAAAATGCGTTCAGGGACTGGCATGCAACCAGGATTGACCACATCTACAGCCCCAGCGGCAGAAGACATAAGGCTGGACACTCTTGGGGCTGAGACGATTGGTGAGGTTGGGAAAGCAAATGCAGACCCTTGAAAGGAATCCTGCGTGCTC
The DNA here is from genome assembly GCF_026419965.1 of Kogia breviceps. Classification (NCBI taxonomy): domain Eukaryota; kingdom Metazoa; phylum Chordata; class Mammalia; order Artiodactyla; family Physeteridae; genus Kogia; species Kogia breviceps. The sequence goes on from NW_026711706.1 coordinate 28,950, forward strand.
CCCATTCCATGGGTCCCAACTCTCCAGGTTCAACGCAATCTTCCGACAGCGAAAGCACTCATTGGAAACCCAGCGGATGCTACACCGTGGGATCGGGAAAGCTTTCTGAAACTCACCTCAGTTTTCATCTCCTGGTGCTCGTGTTCTCCATTCAGGCCCCCTGACTAACAATCTCCCCACTTGGAGACTCGGCGCCTTTCCATGCCTCTTTCGTACCGTCTGCAATTTGTCCGCAGGATGAACTGCAAGAGGGGGAACCAATGAGAGACTCGCTGGAGGTGTTTGGTCGGGCACATGTCACTCTCATTTCCCATCACGAAGAAGAATTCACCAGCGGTTCAGCCTGCCACCCCGGATCGACAATAGGGCGTGAAGCCATCCAGCCGTGTTGCGTCCCACTCACAAAAAAGCGACTTGGGAAATGGAGCTCAGGGGCACTGCACTTCCCAAACCTGCAGAGTTCTAAACGATAACTATCGCCCCAAAATATATTGAGGTCAGGCTACGAAGAGGCGCTGAACGCAAGGCAGAACTGCAGGAAACGGATGTCAACGGGTACATCGGAATGGCCCCGATAGCACATGAAAAGCGCCAGAACGTGGACAATGATGCGGTTGGCCAAAAAGGGCGTATGCGTTTTTTCCTGAATATATTCAGGAAAAAACGCATACGCCCTTTTTGGCCAACCAAGCAACCTGGGAGAGCAAATCAGCACTACAAAGAAATCTCTCGCCCCCCCCCGGGGCAAAAGGGCCAGGCGAAAAAAGTCTAAAAACCAGAAAGGCAGGACAGCCCACGGAGTCAAGGGAGCCTTGTTAAGCTGATGGGCGGGATGTCAATGGCCAACAGCCAATCTTCACAAGTGTATCCTCTTTCCCAAACCATGTAAAACACAGAACCACAGAGCATAGGGCACTTCCACACATGGGCGTTGACCTTGGGAAAATGAAAAAATCAACCAGACACAGGGACCCCAAAGTTGAGGGCTGCTGTCTTGACAAGAACCTCCACTCCGGTACACGTTTCATATCCCAGGAAAGAGCCAAGTGGACAAAGACGAGTGGACAAGTGGACAAAGACAAGTGGACAAGTGGACAAGTGGTGCTACGTAGGTCCAAGGGAGTGTCACTCAGCCATGAAATCCACGTCATGAGGCTGGTAGCAGCATCCTGAGTGGATTTAGGTACGATCATCCTCAGTGAAATAAGTCCCACAAAAAAAGAAACTTATGATATCACTTATCGAGGGAATGTAAAAATCGCTCCCCATGCACTGAATCCCCAAACAGAACAGAGTCACGCTTTTAGAAAACACACTTATGCCTGCTTCAGGGGAAAGGTGAGGTGGGGTGACGCATAAAACTCGAGTTTGAAATGAGCACAGATACCCTTCCGAAAACCGAATATGGAATGGACACGACCTACTCCTTGCTCAATCAACTGGACTCACCAGACCCTCTTCATCGCACAAGTATCTATCCGACTAGTAAGCGTCTTAAAAGCTAAGTCTTGATATCTCTGTGTAAGTGCATCAAGTGTGTGTAAAGCGGCCTAAAACCAGCAGGGAAAATCAGCTCAGACCCATTCTGAGGATACATTTCCAACATAAAGAAGAAACAAGCAGGGCAAAACAGAGAGAAATTCTTCCAAAATGCGTTCAGGGACTGGCATGCAACCAGGATTGACCACATCTACAGCCCCAGCGGCAGAAGACATAAGGCTGGACACTCTTGGGGCTGAGACGATTGGTGAGGTTGGGAAAGCAAATGCAGACCCTTGAAAGGAATCCTGCGTGCTCCCCATTCCATGGGTCCCAACTCTCCAGGTTCAACGCAATCTTCCGACAGCGAAAGCACTCATTGGAAACCCAGCGGTTGCTACACCGTGGGATCGGGAAAGCTTTCTGAAACTCACCTCAGTTTTCATCTCCTGGTGCTCGTGTTCTCCATTCAGGCCCCCTTACTAACAATCTCCCCACTTGGAGACTCGGCGCCTTTCCATGCCTCTTTCGTACCGTCTGCAATTTGTCCGCAGGATGAACTGCAAGAGGGGGAACCAATGAGAGACTCGCTGGAGGTGTTTGGTCGGGCACATGTCACTCTCATTTCCCATCACGAAGAAGAATTCACCAGCGGTTCAGCCTGCCACCCCGGATCGACAATAGGGCGTGAAGCCATCCAGCCGTGTTGCGTCCCACTCACAAAAAAGCGACTTGGGAAATGGAGCTCAGGGGCACTGCACTTCCCAAACCTGCAGAGTTCTAAACGATAACTATCGCCCCAAAATATATTGAGGTCAGGCTACGAAGAGGCGCTGAACGCAAGGCAGAACTGCAGGAAACGGATGTCAACGGGTACATCGGAATGGCCCCGATAGCACATGAAAAGCGCCAGAACGTGGACAATGATGCGGTTGGCCAAAAAGGGCGTAGGCGTTTTTTCCTGAATATATTCAGGAAAAAACGCCTACGCCCTTTTTGGCCAACCAAGCAACCTGGGAGAGCAAATCAGCACTACAAAGAAATCTCTCGCCCCCCCCCGGGGCAAAAGGGCCAGGCGAAAAAAGTCTAAAAACCAGAAAGGCAGGACAGCCCACGGAGTCAAGGGAGCCTTGTTAAGCTGATGGGCGGGATGTCAATGGCCAACAGCCAATCTTCACAAGTGTATCCTCTTTCCCAAACCATGGAAAACACAGAACCACAGAGCATAGGGCACTTCCACACATGGGCGTTGACCTTGGGAAAATGAAAAAATCAACCAGACACAGGGACCCCAAAGTTGAGGGCTGCTGTCTTGACAAGAACCTCCACTCCGGTACACGTTTCATATCCCAGGAAAGAGCCAAGTGGACAAAGACGAGTGGACAAGTGGACAAAGACAAGTGGACAAGTGGACAAGTGGTGCTACGTAGGTCCAAGGGAGTGTCACTCAGCCATGAAATCCACGTCATGAGGCTGGTAGCAGCATCCTGAGTGGATTTAGGTACGATCATCCTCAGTGAAATAAGTCCCACAAAAAAAGAAACTTATGATATCACTTATCGAGGGAATGTAAAAATCGCTCCCCATGCACTGAATCCCCAAACAGAACAGAGTCACGCTTTTAGAAAACACACTTATGCCTGCTTCAGGGGAAAGGTGAGGTGGGGTGACGCATAAAACTCGAGTTTGAAATGAGCACAGATACCCTTCCGAAAACCGAATATGGAATGGACACGACCTACTCCTTGCTCAATCAACTGGACTCACCAGACCCTCTTCATCGCACAAGTATCTATCCGACTAGTAAGCGTCTTAAAAGCTAAGTCTTGATATCTCTGTGTAAGTGCATCAAGTGTGTGTAAAGCGGCCTAAAACCAGCAGGGAAAATCAGCTCAGACCCATTCTGAGGATACATTTCCAACATAAAGAAGAAACAAGCAGGGCAAAACAGAGAGAAATTCTTCCAAAATGCGTTCAGGGACTGGCATGCAACCAGGATTGACCACATCTACAGCCCCAGCGGCAGAAGACATAAGGCTGGACACTCTTGGGGCTGAGACGATTGGTGAGGTTGGGAAAGCAAATGCAGACCCTTGAAAGGAATCCTGCGTGCTCCCCATTCCATGGGTCCCAACTCTCCAGGTTCAACGCAATCTTCCGACAGCGAAAGCACTCATTGGAAACCCAGCGGATGCTACACCGTGGGATCGGGAAATCTTTCTGAAACTCACCTCAGTTTTCATCTCCTGGTGCTCGTGTTCTCCATTCAGGCCCCCTTACTAACAATCTCCCCACTTGGAGACTCGGCGCCTTTCCATGCCTCTTTCGTACCGTCTGCAATTTCTCCGCAGGATGAACTGCAAGAGGGGGAACCAATGAGAGACTCGCTGGAGGTGTTTGGTCGGGCACATGTCACTCTCATTTCCCATCACGAAGAAGAATTCACCAGCGGTTCAGCCTGCCACCCCGGATCGACAATAGGGCGTGAAGCCATCCAGCCGTGTTGCGTCCCACTCACAAAAAAGCGACTTGGGAAATGGAGCTCAGGGGCACTGCACTTCCCAAACCTGCAGAGTTCTAAACGATAACTATCGCCCCAAAATATATTGAGGTCAGGCTACGAAGAGGCGCTGAACGCAAGGCAGAACTGCAGGAAACGGATGTCAACGGGTACATCGGAATGGCCCCGATAGCACATGAAAAGCGCCAGAACGTGGACAATGATGCGGTTGGCCAAAAAGGGCGTATGCGTTTTTTCCTGAATATATTCAGGAAAAAACGCATACGCCCTTTTTGGCCAACCAAGCAACCTGGGAGAGCAAATCAGCACTACAAAGAAATCTCTCGCCCCCCCCCCGGGGCAAAAGGGCCAGGCGAAAAAAGTCTAAAAACCAGAAAGGCAGGACAGCCCACGGAGTCAAGGGAGCCTTGTTAAGCTGATGGGCGGGATGTCAATGGCCAACAGCCAATCTTCACAAGTGTATCCTCTTTCCCAAACCATGTAAAACACAGAACCACAGAGCATAGGGCACTTCCACACATGGGCGTTGACCTTGGGAAAATGAAAAAATCAACCAGACACAGGGACCCCAAAGTTGAGGGCTGCTGTCTTGACAAGAACCTCCACTCCGGTACACGTTTCATATCCCAGGAAAGAGCCAAGTGGACAAGTGGACAAAGACAAGTGGACAAGTGGACAAGTGGTGCTACGTAGGTCCAATGGAGTGTCACTCAGCCATGAAATCCACGTCATGAGGCTGGTAGCAGCATCCTGAGTGGATTTAGGTACGATCATCCTCAGTGAAATAAGTCCCACAAAGAAAGAAACTTATGATATCACTTATCGAGGGATTGTAAAAATCGCTCCCCATGCACTGAATCCCCAAACAGAACAGAGTCACGCTTTTAGAAAACACACTTATGCCTGCTTCAGGGGAAAGGTGAGGTGGGGTGACGCATAAAACTCGAGTTTGAAATGAGCACAGATACCCTTCCGAAAACCGAATATGGAATGGACACGACCTACTCCTTGCTCAATCAACTGGACTCACCAGACCCTGTTCATCGTACAAGTATCTATCCGACTAGTAAGCATCTTCAAAGCTAAGTCTTGATATCTCTGTGTAAGTGCATCAAGTGTGTGTAAAGCGGCCTAAAACCAGCAGGGAAAATCAGCTCAGACCCATTCTGAGGATACATTTCCAACATAAAGAAGAAACAAGCAGGGCAAAACAGAGAGAAATTCTTCCAAAATGCGTTCAGGGACTGGCATGCAACCAGGATTGACCACATCTACAGCCCCAGTGGCAGAAGACATAAGGCTGGACACTCTTGGGGCTGAGACGATTGGTGAGGTTGGGAAAGCAAATGCAGACCCTTGAAAGGAATCCTGCGTGCTCCCCATTCCATGGGTCCCAACTCTCCAGGTTCAACGCAATCTTCCGACAGCGAAAGCACTCATTGGAAACCCAGCGGTTGCAACACCGTGGGATCGGGAAAGCTTTCTGAAACTCACCTCAGTTTTCATCTCCTGGTGCTCGTGTTCTCCATTCAGGCCCCCTTACTAACAATCTCCCCACTTGGAGACTCGGCGCCATTCCATGCCTCTTTCGTACCGTCTGCAATTTGTCCGCAGGATGAACTGCAAGAGGGGGAACCAATGAGAGACTCGCTGGAGGTGTTTGGTCGGGCACATGTCACTCTCATTTCCCATCACAAAGAAGAATTCACCAGCGGTTCAGCCTGCCACCCCGGATCGACAATAGGGCGTGAAGCCATCCAGCCGTGTTGCGTCCCACTCACAAAAAAGCGACTTGGGAAATGGAGCTCAGGGGCACTGCACTTCCCAAACCTGCAGAGTTCTAAACGATAACTATCGCCCCAAAATATATTGAGGTCAGGCTACGAAGAGGCGCTGAACGCAAGGCAGAACTGCAGGAAACGGATGTCAACGGGTACATCGGAATGGCCCCGATAGCACATGAAAAGCGCCAGAACGTGGACAATGATGCGGTTGGCCAAAAAGGGCGTATGCGTTTTTTCCTGAATATATTCAGGAAAAAACGCATACGCCCCTTTTGGCCAACCAAGCAACCTGGGAGAGCAAATCAGCACTACAAAGAAATCTCTCGCCCCCCCCCCCCCGGGGCAAAAGGGCCAGGCGAAAAAAGTCTAAAAACCAGAAAGGCAGGACAGCCCACGGAGTCAAGGGAGCCTTGTTAAGCTGATGGGCGGGATGTCAATGGCCAACAGCCAATCTTCACAAGTGTATCCTCTTTCCCAAACCATGTAAAACACAGAACCACAGAGCATAGGGCACTTCCACACATGGGCGTTGACCTTGGGAAAATGAAAAAATCAACCAGACACAGGGACCCCAAAGTTGAGGGCTGCTGTCTTGACAAGAACCTCCACTCCGGTACACGTTTCATATCCCAGGAAAGAGCCAAGTGGACAAAGACGAGTGGACAAGTGGACAAAGACAAGTGGACAAGTGGACAAGTGGTGCTACGTAGGTCCAATGGAGTGTCACTCAGCCATGAAATCCACGTCATGAGGCTGGTAGCAGCATCCTGAGTGGATTTAGGTACGATCATCCTCAGTGAAATAACTCCCACAAAAAAAGAAACTTATGATATCACTTATCGAGGGAATGTAAAAATCGCTCCCCATGCACTGAATCCCCAAACAGAACAGAGTCACGCTTTTAGAAAACACACTTATGCCTGCTTCAGGGGAAAGGTGAGGTGGGGTGACGCATAAAACTCGAGTTTGAAATGAGCACAGATACCCTTCCGAAAACCGAATATGGAATGGACACGACCTACTCCTTGCTCAATCAACTGGACTCACCAGACCCTGTTCATCGCACAAGTATCTATCCGACTAGTAAGCATCTTAAAAGCTAAGTCTTGATATCTCTGTGTAAGTGCATCAAGTGTGTGTAAAGCGGCCTAAAACCAGCAGGGAAAATCAGCTCAGACCCATTCTGAGGATACATTTCCAACATAAACAAGAAACAAGCAGGGCAAAACAGAGAGAAATTCTTCCAAAATGCGTTCAGGGACTGGCATGCAACCAGGATTGACCACATCTACAGCCCCAGCGGCAGAAGACATAAGGCTGGACACTCTTGGGGCTGAGACGATTGGTGAGGTTGGGAAAGCAAATGCAGACCCTTGAAAGGAATCCTGCGTGCTCCCCATTCCATGGGTCCCAACTCTCCAGGTTCAACGCAATCTTCCGACAGCGAAAGCACTCATTGGAAACCCAGCGGATGCTACACCGTGGGATCGGGAAAGCTTTCTGAAACTCACCTCAGTTTTCATCTCCTGGTGCTCGTGTTCTCCATTCAGGCCCCCTGACTAACAATCTCCCCACTTGGAGACTCGGCGCCTTTCCATGCCTCTTTCGTACCGTCTGCAATTTGTCCGCAGGATGAACTGCAAGAGGGGGAACCAATGAGAGACTCGCTGGAGGTGTTTGGTCGGGCACATGTCACTCTCATTTCCCATCACGAAGAAGAATTCACCAGCGGTTCAGCCTGCCACCCCGGATCGACAATAGGGCGTGAAGCCATCCAGCCGTGTTGCGTCCCACTCACAAAAAAGCGACTTGGGAAATGGAGCTCAGGGGCACTGCACTTCCCAAACCTGCAGAGTTCTAAACGATAACTATCGCCCCAAAATATATTGAGGTCAGGCTACGAAGAGGCGCTCAACGCAAGGCAGAACTGCAGGAAACGGATGTCAACGGGTACATCGGAATGGCCCCGATAGCACATGAAAAGCGCCAGAACGTGGACAATGATGCGGTTGGCCAAAAAGGGCGTATGCGTTTTTTCCTGAATATATTCAGGAAAAAACGCATACGCCCTTTTTGGCCAACCAAGCAACCTGGGAGAGCAAATCAGCACTACAAAGAAATCTCTCGCCCCCCCCCGGGGCAAAAGGGCCAGGCGAAAAAAGTCTAAAAACCAGAAAGGCAGGACAGCCCACGGAGTCAAGGGAGCCTTGTTAAGCTGATGGGCGGGATGTCAATGGCCAACAGCCAATCTTCACAAGTGTATCCTCTTTCCCAAACCATGTAAAACACAGAACCACAGAGCATAGGGCACTTCCACACATGGGCGTTGACCTTGGGAAAATGAAAAAATCAACCAGACACAGGGACCCCAAAGTTGAGGGCTGCTGTCTTGACAAGAACCTCCACTCCGGTACACGTTTCATATCCCAGGAAAGAGCCAAGTGGACAAAGACGAGTGGACAAGTGGACAAAGACAAGTGGACAAGTGGACAAGTGGTGCTACGTAGGTCCAAGGGAGTGTCACTCAGCCATGAAATCCACGTCATGAGGCTGGTAGCAGCATCCTGAGTGGATTTAGGTACGATCATCCTCAGTGAAATAAGTCCCACAAAAAAAGAAACTTATGATATCACTTATCGAGGGAATGTAAAAATCGCTCCCCATGCACTGAATCCCCAAACAGAACAGAGTCACGCTTTTAGAAAACACACTTATGCCTGCTTCAGGGGAAAGGTGAGGTGGGGTGACGCATAAAACTCGAGTTTGAAATGAGCACAGATACCCTTCCGAAAACCGAATATGGAATGGACACGACCTACTCCTTGCTCAATCAACTGGACTCACCAGACCCTGTTCATCGCACAAGTATCTATCCGACTAGTAAGCGTCTTAAAAGCTAAGTCTTGATATCTCTGTGTAAGTGCATCAAGTGTGTGTAAAGCGGCCTAAAACCAGCAGGGAAAATCAGCTCAGACCCATTCTGAGGATACATTTCCAACATAAAGAAGAAACAAGCAGGGCAAAACAGAGAGAAATTCTTCCAAAATGCGTTCAGGGACTGGCATGCAACCAGGATTGACCACATCTACAGCCCCAGCGGCAGAAGACATAAGGCTGGACACTCTTGGGGCTGAGACGATTGGTGAGGTTGGGAAAGCAAATGCAGACCCTTGAAAGGAATCCTGCGTGCTCCCCATTCCATGGGTCCCAACTCTCCAGGTTCAACGCAATCTTCCGACAGCGAAAGCACTCATTGGAAACCCAGCGGATGCTACACCGTGGGATCGGGAAATCTTTCTGAAACTCACCTCAGTTTTCATCTCCTGGTGCTCGTGTTCTCCATTCAGGCCCCCTGACTAACAATCTCCCCACTTGGAGACTCGGCGCCTTTCCATGCCTCTTTCGTACCGTCTGCAATTTGTCCGCAGGATGAACTGCAAGAGGGGGAACCAATGAGAGACTCGCTGGAGGTGTTTGGTCGGGCACATGTCACTCTCATTTCCCATCACGAAGAAGAATTCACCAGAGGTTCAGCCTGCCACCCCGGATCGACAATAGGGCGTGAAGCCATCCAGCCGTGTTGCGTCCCACTCACAAAAAAGCGACTTGGGAAATGGAGCTCAGGGGCACTGCACTTCCCAAACCTGCAGAGTTCTAAACGATAACTATCGCCCCAAAATATATTGAGGTCAGGCTACGAAGAGGCGCTGAACGCAAGGCAGAACTGCAGGAAACGGATGTCAACGGGTACATCGGAATGGCCCCGATAGCACATGAAAAGCGCCAGAACGTGGACAATGATGCGGTTGGCCAAAAAGGGCGTATGCGTTTTTTCCTGAATATATTCAGGAAAAAACGCATACGCCCTTTTTGGCCAACCAAGCAACCTGGGAGAGCAAATCAGCACTACAAAGAAATCTCTCGCCCCCCCCCCGGGGCAAAAGGGCCAGGCGAAAAAAGTCTAAAAACCAGAAAGGCAGGACAGCCCACGGAGTCAAGGGAGCCTTGTTAAGCTGATGGGCGGGATGTCAATGGCCAACAGCCAATCTTCACAAGTGTATCCTCTTTCCCAAACCATGTAAAACACAGAACCACAGAGCATAGGGCACTTCCACACATGGGCGTTGACCTTGGGAAAATGAAAAAATCAACCAGACACAGGGACCCCAAAGTTGAGGGCTGCTGTCTTGACAAGAACCTCCACTCCGGTACACGTTTCATATCCCAGGAAAGAGCCAAGTGGACAAGTGGACAAAGACAAGTGGACAAGTGGACAAGTGGTGCTACGTAGGTCCAATGGAGTGTCACTCAGGCATGAAATCCACGTCATGAGGCTGGTAGCAGCATCCTGAGTGGATTTAGGTACGATCATCCTCAGTGAAATAAGTTCCACAAAAAAAGAAACTTATGATATCACTTATCGAGGGAATGTAAAAATCGCTCCCCATGCACTGAATCCCCAAACAGAACAGAGTCACGCTTTTAGAAAACACACTTATGCCTGCTTCAGGGGAAAGGTGAGGTGGTGTGACGCATAAAACTCGAGTTTGAAATGAGCACAGATACCCTTCCGAAAACCGAATATGGAATGGACACGACCTACTCCTTGCTCAATCAACTGGACTCACCAGACCCTCTTCATCGCACAAGTATCTATCCGACTAGTAAGCGTCTTAAAAGCTAAGTCTTGATATCTCTGTGTAAGTGCATCAAGTGTGTGTAAAGCGGCCTAAAACCAGCAGGGAAAATCAGCTCAGACCCATTCTGAGGATACATTTCCAACATAAAGAAGAAACAAGCAGGGCAAAACAGAGAGAAATTCTTCCAAAATGCGTTCAGGGACTGGCATGCAACCAGGATTGACCACATCTACAGCCCCAGCGGCAGAAGACATAAGGCTGGACACTCTTGGGGCTGAGACGATTGGTGAGGTTGGGAAAGCAAATGCAGACCCTTGAAAGGAATCCTGCGTGCTCCCCATTCCATGGGTCCCAACTCTCCAGGTTCAACGCAATCTTCCGACAGCGAAAGCACTCATTGGAAACCCAGCGGTTGCTACACGGTGGGATCTGGAAAGCTTTCTGAAACTCACCTCAGTTTTCATCTCCTGGTGCTCGTGTTCTCCATTCAGGCCCCCTGACTAACAATCTCCCCACTTGGAGACTCGGCGCCTTTCCATGCCTCTTTCGTACCGTCTGCAATTTGTCCGCAGGATGAACTGCAAGAGGGGGAACCAATGAGAGACTCGCTGGAGGTGTTTGGTCGGGCACATGTCACTCTCATTTCCCATCACGAAGAAGAATTCACCAGCGGTTCAGCATGCCACCCCGGATCGACAATAGGGCGTGAAGCCATCCAGCCGTGTTGCGTCCCACTCACAAAAAAGCGACTTGGGAAATGGAGCTCAGGGGCACTGCACTTCCCAAACCTGCAGAGTTCTAAACGATAACTATCGCCCCAAAATATATTGAGGTCAGGCTACGAAGAGGCGCTGAACGCAAGGCAGAACTGCAGGAAACGGATGTCAACGGGTACATCGGAATGGCCCCGATAGCACATGAAAAGCGCCAGAACGTGGACAATGATGCGGTTGGCCAAAAAGGGCGTATGCGTTTTTTCCTGAATATATTCAGGAAAAAACGCATACGCCCTTTTTGGCCAACCAAGCAACCTGGGAGAGCAAATCAGCACTACAAAGAAATCTCTCGCCCCCCCCCCCGGGGCAAAAGGGCCAGGCGAAAAAAGTCTAAAAACCAGAAAGGCAGGACAGGCCACGGAGTCAAGGGAGCCTTGTTAAGCTGATGGGCGGGATGTCAATGGCCAACAGCCAATCTTCACAAGTGTATCCTCTTTCCCAAACCATGTAAAACACAGAACCACAGAGCATAGGGCACTTCCACACATGGGCGTTGACCTTGGGAAAATGAAAAAATCAACCAGACACAGGGACCCCAAAGTTGAGGGCTGCTGTCTTGACAAGAACCTCCACTCCGGTACACGTTTCATATCCCAGGAGAGAGTCAAGTGGACAAAGACGAGTGGACAAGTGGACAAAGACAAGTGGACAAGTGGACATGTGGTGCTACGTAGGTCCAAGGGAGTGTCACTCAGCCATGAAATCCACGTCATGAGGCTGGTAGCAGCATCCTGAGTGGATTTAGGTACGATCATCCTCAGTGAAATAAGTCCCACAAAAAAAGAAACTTATGATATCACTTATCGAGGGAATGTAAAAATCGCTCCCCATGCACTGAATCCCCAAACAGAACAGAGTCACGCTTTTAGAAAACACACTTATGCCTGCTTCAGGGGAAAGGTGAGGTGGGGTGACGCATAAAACTCGAGTTTGAAATGAGCACAGATACCCTTCCGAAAACCGAATATGGAATGGACACGACCTACTCCTTGCTCAATCAACTGGACTCACCAGACCCTGTTCATCGCACAAGTATCTATCCGACTAGTAAGCGTCTTAAAAGCTAAGTCTTGATATCTCTGTGTAAGTGCATCAAGTGTGTGTAAAGCGGCCTAAAACCAGCAGGGAAAATCAGCTCAGACCCATTCTGAGGATACATTTCCAACATAAAGAAGAAACAAGCAGGGCAAAACAGAGAGAAATTCTTCCAAAATGCGTTCAGGGACTGGCATGCAACCAGGATTGACCACATCTACAGCCCCAGCGGCAGAAGACATAAGGCTGGACACTCTTGGGGCTGAGACGATTGGTGAGGTTGGGAAAGCAAATGCAGACCCTTGAAAGGAATCCTGCGTGCTCCCCATTCCATGGGTCCCAACTCTCCAGGTTCAACGCAATCTTCCGACAGCGAAAGCACTCATTGGAAACCCAGCGGATGCTACACCGTGGGATCGGGAAAGCTTTCTGAAACTCACCTCAGTTTTCATCTCCTGGTGCTCGTGTTCTCCATTCAGGCCCCCTGACTAACAATCTCCCCACTTGGAGACTCGGTGCCTTTCCATGCCTCTTTCGTACCGTCTGCAATTTGTCCGCAGGATGAACTGCAAGAGGGGGAACCAATGAGAGACTCGCTGGAGGTGTTTGGTCGGGCACATGTCACTCTCATTTCCCATCACGAAGAAGAATTCACCAGAGGTTCAGCCTGCCACCCCGGATCGACAATAGGGCGTGAAGCCATCCAGCCGTGTTGCGTCCCACTCACAAAAAAGCGACTTGGGAAATGGAGCTCAGGGGCACTGCACTTCCCAAACCTGCAGAGTTCTAAACGATAACTATCGCCCCAAAATATATTGAGGTCAGGCTACGAAGAGGCGCTGAACGCAAGGCAGAACTGCAGGAAACGGATGTCAACGGGTACATCGGAATGGCCCCGATAGCACATGAAAAGCGCCAGAACGTGGACAATGATGCGGTTGGCCAAAAAGGGCGTATGCGTTTTTTCCTGAATATATTCAGGAAAAAACGCATACGCCCTTTTTGGCCAACCAAGCAACCTGGGAGAGCAAATCAGCACTACAAAGAAATCTCTCGCCCCCCCCCCCCGGGGCAAAAGGGCCAGGCGAAAAAAGTCTAAAAACCAGAAAGGCAGGACAGCCCACGGAGTCAAGGGAGCCTTGTTAAGCTGATGGGCGGGATGTCAATGGCCAACAGCCAATCTTCACAAGTGTATCCTCTTTCCCAAACCATGTAAAACACAGAACCACAGAGCATAGGGCACTTCCACACATGGGCGTTGACCTTGGGAAAATGAAAAAATCAACCAGGCACAGGGACCCCAAAGTTGAGGGCTGCTGTCTTGACAAGAACCTCCACTCCGGTACACGTTTCATATCCCAGGAAAGAGCCAAGTGGACAAGTGGACAAAGACAAGTGGACAAGTGGACAAGTGGTGCTACGTAGGTCCAATGGAGTGTCACTCAGCCATGAAATCCACGTCATGAGGCTGGTAGCAGCATCCTGAGTGGATTTAGGTACGATCATCCTCAGTGAAATAAGTCCCACAAAAAAAGAAACTTATGATATCACTTATCGAGGGAATGTAAAAATCGCTCCCCATGCACTGAATCCCCAAACAGAACAGAGTCACGCTTTTAGAAAACACACTTATGCCTGCTTCAGGGGAAAGGTGAGGTGGGGTGACGCATAAAACTCGAGTTTGAAATGAGCACAGATACCCTTCCGAAAACCGAATATGGAATGGACACGACCTACTCCTTGCTCAATCAACTGGACTCACCAGACCCTGTTCATCGCACAAGTATCTATCCGACTAGTAAGCGTCTTAAAAGCTAAGTCTTGATATCTCTGTGTAAGTGCATCAAGTGTGTGTAAAGCGGCCTAAAACCAGCAGGGAAAATCAGCTCAGACCCATTCTGAGGATACATTTCCAACATAAAGAAGAAACAAGCAGGGCAAAACAGAGAGAAATTCTTCCAAAATGCGTTCAGGGACTGGCATGCAACCAGGATTGACCACATCTACAGCCCCAGCGGCAGAAGACATAAGGCTGGACACTCTTGGGGCTGAGACGATTGGTGAGGTTGGGAAAGCAAATGCAGACCCTTGAAAGGAATCCTGCGTGCTCCCCATTCCATGGGTCCCAACTCTCCAGGTTCAACGCAATCTTCCGACAGCGAAAGCACTCATTGGAAACCCAGCGGATGCTACACCGTGGGATCGGGAAAGCTTTCTGAAACTCACCTCAGTTTTCATCTCCTGGTGCTCGTGTTCTCCATTCAGGCCCCCTGACTAACAATCTCCCCACTTGGAGACTCGGCGCCTTTCCATGCCTCTTTCGTACCGTCTGCAATTTGTCCGCAGGATGAACTGCAAGAGGGGGAACCAATGAGAGACTCGCTGGAGGTGTTTGGTCGGGCACATGTCACTCTCATTTCCCATCACGAAGAAGAATTCACCAGAGGTTCAGCCTGCCACCCCGGATCGACAATAGGGCGTGAAGCCATCCAGCCGTGTTGCGTCCCACTCACAAAAAAGCGACTTGGGAAATGGAGCTCAGGGGCACTGCACTTCCCAAACCTGCAGAGTTCTAAACGATAACTATCGCCCCAAAATATATTGAGGTCAGGCTACGAAGAGGCGCTGAACGCAAGGCAGAACTGCAGGAAACGGATGTCAACGGGTACATCGGAATGGCCCCGATAGCACATGAAAAGCGCCAGAACGTGGACAATGATGCGGTTGGCCAAAAAGGGCGTATGCGTTTTTTCCTGAATATATTCAGGAAAAAACGCATACGCCCTTTTTGGCCAACCAAGCAACCTGGGAGAGCAAATCAGCACTACAAAGAAATCTCTCGCCCCCCCCGGGGCAAAAGGGCCAGGCGAAAAAAGTCTAAAAACCAGAAAGGCAGGACAGCCCACGGAGTCAAGGGAGCCTTGTTAAGCTGATGGGCGGGATGTCAATGGCCAACAGCCAATCTTCACAAGTGTATCCTCTTTCCCAAACCATGTAAAACACAGAACCACAGAGCATAGGGCACTTCCACACATGGGCGTTGACCTTGGGAAAATGAAAAAATCAACCAGACACAGCGACCTCAAAGTTGAGGGCTGCTGTCTTGACAAGAACCTCCACTCCGGTACACGTTTCATATCCCAGGAAAGAGCCAAGTGGACAAGTGGACAAAGACAAGTGGACAAGTGGACAAGTGGTGCTACGTAGGTCCAATGGAGTGTCACTCAGCCATGAAATGCACGTCATGAGGCTGGTAGCAGCATCCTGAGTGGATTTAGGTACGATCATCCTCAGTGAAATAAGTCCCACAAAAAAAGAAACTTATGATATCACTTATCGAGGGAATGTAAAAATCGCTCCCCATGCACTGAATCCCCAAACAGAACAGAGTCACGCTTTTAGAAAACACACTTATGCCTGCTTCAGGGGAAAGGTGAGGTGGGGTGACGCATAAAACTCGAGTTTGAAATGAGCACAGATACCCTTCCGAAAACCGAATATGGAATGGACACGACCTACTCCTTGCTCAATCAACTGGACTCACCAGACCCTGTTCATCGCACAAGTATCTATCCGACTAGTCAGCATCTTAAAAGCTAAGTCTTGATATCTCTGTGTAAGTGCACCAAGTGTGTGTAAAGCGGCCTAAAACCAGCAGGGAAAATCAGCTCAGACCCATTCTGAGGATACATTTCCAACATAAAGAAGAAACAAGCAGGGCAAAACAGAGAGAAATTCTTCCAAAATGCGTTCAGGGACTGGCATGCAACCAGGATTGACCACATCTACAGCCCCAGCGGCAGAAGACATAAGGCTGGACACTCTTGGGGCTGAGACGATTGGTGAGGTTGGGAAAGCAAATGCAGACCCTTGAAAGGAATCCTGCGTGCTCCCCATTCCATGGGTCCCAACTCTCCAGGTTCAACGCAATCTTCCGACAGCGAAAGCACTCATTGGAAACCCAGCGGATGCTACACCGTGGGATCGGGAAAGCTTTCTGAAACTCACCTCAGTTTTCATCTCCTGGTGCTCGTGTTCTCCATTCAGGCCCCCTTACTAACAATCTCCCCACTTGGAGACTCGGCGCCTTTCCAT
Organism: Kogia breviceps; assembly: GCF_026419965.1. Taxonomy (NCBI): domain Eukaryota; kingdom Metazoa; phylum Chordata; class Mammalia; order Artiodactyla; family Physeteridae; genus Kogia; species Kogia breviceps. The sequence continues at coordinate 45,280 of NW_026711706.1, forward strand.
GCCTCTTTCGTACCGTCTGCAATTTGTCCGCAGGATGAACTGCAAGAGGGGGAACCAATGAGAGACTCGCTGGAGGTGTTTGGTCGGGCACATGTCACTCTCATTTCCCATCACGAAGAAGAATTCACCAGAGGTTCAGCCTGCCACCCCGGATCGACAATAGGGCGTGAAGCCATCCAGCCGTGTTGCGTCCCACTCACAAAAAAGCGACTTGGGAAATGGAGCTCAGGGGCACTGCACTTCCCAAACCTGCAGAGTTCTAAACGATAACTATCGCCCCAAAATATATTGAGGTCAGGCTACGAAGAGGCGCTGAACGCAAGGCAGAACTGCAGGAAACGGATGTCAACGGGTACATCGGAATGGCCCCGATAGCACATGAAAAGCGCCAGAACGTGGACAATGATGCGGTTGGCCAAAAAGGGCGTATGCGTTTTTTCCTGAATATATTCAGGAAAAAAAGCATACGCCCTTTTTGGCCAACCAAGCAACCTGGGAGAGCAAATCAGCACTACAAAGAAATCTCTCGCCCCCCCCGGGGCAAAAGGGCCAGGCGAAAAAAGTCTAAAAACCAGAAAGGCAGGACAGCCCACGGAGTCAAGGGAGCCTTGTTAAGCTGATGGGCGGGATGTCAATGGCCAACAGCCAATCTTCACAAGTGTATCCTCTTTCCCAAACCATGTAAAACACAGAACCACAGAGCATAGGGCACTTCCACACATGGGCGTTGACCTTGGGAAAATGAAAAAATCAACCAGACACAGGGACCCCAAAGTTGAGGGCTGCTGTCTTGACAAGAACCTCCACTCCGGTACACGTTTCATATCCCAGGAAAGAGCCAAGTGGACAAAGACGAGTGGATAAGTGGACAAGTGCAGAAGTGGTGCTACGTAGGTCCAATGGAGTGTCACTCAGCCATGAAATCCACGTCATGAGGCTGGTAGCAGCATCCTGAGTGGATTTAGGTACGATCATCCTCAGTGAAATAACTCCCACAAAAAAAGAAACTTATGATATCACTTATCGAGGGAATGTAAAAATCGCTCCCCATGCACTGAATCCCCAAACAGAACAGAGTCACGCTTTTAGAAAACACACTTATGCCTGCTTCAGGGGAAAGGTGAGGTGGGGTGACGCATAAAACTCGAGTTTGAAATGAGCACAGATACCCTTCCGAAAACCGAATATGGAATGGACACGACCTACTCCTTGCTCAATCAACTGGACTCACCAGACCCTGTTCATCGCACAAGTATCTATCCGACTAGTAAGCGTCTTAAAAGCTAAGTCTTGATATCTCTGTGTAAGTGCATCAAGTGTGTGTAAAGCGGCCTAAAACCAGCAGGGAAAATCAGCTCAGACCCATTCTGAGGATACATTTCCAACATAAAGAAGAAACAAGCAGGGCAAAACAGAGAGAAATTCTTCCAAAATGCGTTCAGGGACTGGCATGCAACCAGGATTGACCACATCTACAGCCCCAGCGGCAGAAGACATAAGGCTGGACACTCTTGGGGCTGAGACGATTGGTGAGGTTGGGAAAGCAAATGCAGACCCTTGAAAGGAATCCTGCGTGCTCCCCATTCCATGGGTCCCAACTCTCCAGGTTCAACGCAATCTTCCGACAGCGAAAGCACTCATTGGAAACCCAGCGGATGCTACACCGTGGGATCGGGAAAGCTTTCTGAAACTCACCTCAGTTTTCATCTCCTGGTGCTCGTGTTCTCCATTCAGGCCCCCTGACTAACAATCTCCCCACTTGGAGACTCGGCGCCTTTCCATGCCTCTTTCGTACCGTCTGCAATTTGTCCGCAGGATGAACTGCAAGAGGGGGAACCAATGAGAGACTCGCTGGAGGTGTTTGGTCGGGCACATGTCACTCTCATTTCCCATCACGAAGAAGAATTCACCAGAGGTTCAGCCTGCCACCCCGGATCGACAATAGGGCGTGAAGCCATCCAGCCGTGTTGCGTCCCACTCACAAAAAAGCGACTTGGGAAATGGAGCTCAGGGGCACTGCACTTCCCAAACCTGCAGAGTTCTAAACGATAACTATCGCCCCAAAATATATTGAGGTCAGGCTACGAAGAGGCGCTGAACGCAAGGCAGAACTGCAGGAAACGGATGTCAACGGGTACATCGGAATGGCCCCGATAGCACATGAAAAGCGCCAGAACGTGGACAATGATGCGGTTGGCCAAAAAGGGCGTATGCGTTTTTTCCAATATATTCAGGAAAAAACGCATACGCCCTTTTTGGCCAACCAAGCAACCTGGGAGAGCAAATCAGCACTACAAAGAAATCTCTCGCCCCCCCCGGGGCAAAAGGGCCAGGCGAAAAATGTCTAAAAACCAGAAAGGCAGGACAGCCCACGGAGTCAAGGGAGCCTTGTTAAGCTGATGGGCGGGATGTCAATGGCCAACAGCCAATCTTCACAAGTGTATCCTCTTTCCCAAACCATGTAAAACACAGAACCACAGAGCATAGGGCACTTCCACACATGGGCGTTGACCTTGGGAAAATGAAAAAATCAACCAGACACAGGGACCCCAAAGTTGAGGGCTGCTGTCTTGACAAGAACCTCCACTCCGGTACACGTTTCATATCCCAGGAAAGAGCCAAGTGGACAAGTGGACAAAGACAAGTGGACAAGTGGACAAGTGGTGCTACGTAGGTCCAATGGAGTGTCACTCAGCCATGAAATGCACGTCATGAGGCTGGTAGCAGCATCCTGAGTGGATTTAGGTACGATCATCCTCAGTGAAATAAGTCCCACAAAAAAAGAAACTTATGATATCACTTATCGAGGGAATGTAAAAATCGCTCCCCTTGCACTGAATCCCCAAACAGAACAGAGTCACGCTTTTAGAAAACACACTTATGCCTGCTTCAGGGGAAAGGTGAGGTGGGGTGACGCATAAAACTCGAGTTTGAAATGAGCACAGATACCCTTCCGAAAACCGAATATGGAATGGACACGACCTACTCCTTGCTCAATCAACTGGACTCACCAGACCCTGTTCATCGCATAAGTATCTATCCGACTAGTAAGCATCTTAAAAGCTAAGTCTTGATATCTCTGTGTAAGTGCATCAAGTGTGTGTAAAGCGGCCTAAAACCAGCAGGGAAAATCAGCTCAGACCCATTCTGAGGATACATTTCCAACATAAAGAAGAAACAAGCAGGGCAAAACAGAGAGAAATTCTTCCAAAATGCGTTCAGGGACTGGCATGCAACCAGGATTGACCACATCTACAGCCCCAGCGGCAGAAGACATAAGGCTGGACACTCTTGGGGCTGAGACGATTGGTGAGGTTGGGAAAGCAAATGCAGACCCTTGAAAGGAATCCTGCGTGCTCCCCATTCCATGGGTCCCAACTCTCCAGGTTCAACGCAATCTTCCGACAGCGAAAGCACTCATTGGAAACCCAGCGGATGCTACACAGTGGGATCGGGAAAGCTTTCTGAAACTCACCTCAGTTTTCATCTCCTGGTGCTCGTGTTCTCCATTCAGGCCCCCTTACTAACAATCTCCCCACTTGGAGACTCGGCGCCTTTCCATGCCTCTTTCGTACCGTCTGCAATTTGTCCGCAGGATGAACTGCAAGAGGGGGAACCAATGAGAGACTCGCTGGAGGTGTTTGGTCGGGCACATGTCACTCTCATTTCCCATCACGAAGAAGAATTCACCAGAGGTTCAGCCTGCCACCCCGGATCGACAATAGGGCGTGAAGCCATCCAGCCGTGTTGCGTCCCACTCACAAAAAAGCGACTTGGGAAATGGAGCTCAGGGGCACTGCACTTCCCAAACCTGCAGAGTTCTAAACGATAACTATCGCCCCAAAATATATTGAGGTCAGGCTACGAAGAGGCGCTGAACGCAAGGCAGAACTGCAGGAAACGGATGTCAACGGGTACATCGGAATGGCCCCGATAGCACATGAAAAGCGCCAGAACGTGGACAATGATGCGGTTGGCCAAAAAGGGCGTATGCGTTTTTTCCTGAATATATTCAGGAAAAAACGCATACGCCCTTTTTGACCAACCAAGCAACCTGGGAGAGCAAATCAGCACTGCAAAGAAATCTCTCGCCCCCCCCGGGGCAAAAGGGCCAGGCGAAAAAAGTCTAAAAACCAGAAAGGCAGGACAGCCCACGGAGTCAAGGGAGCCTTGTTAAGCTGATGGGCGGGATGTCAATGGCCAACAGCCAATCTTCACAAGTGTATCCTCTTTCCCAAACCATGTAAAACACAGAACCACAGAGCATAGGGCACTTCCACACATGGGCGTTGACCTTGGGAAAATGAAAAAATCAACCAGGCACAGGGACCCCAAAGTTGAGGGCTGCTGTCTTGACAAGAACCTCCACTCCGGTACACGTTTCATATCCCAGGAAAGAGCCAAGTGGACAAAGACGAGTGGATAAGTGGACAAGTGCAGAAGTGGTGCTACGTAGGTCCAATGGAGTGTCACTCAGCCATGAAATCCACGTCATGAGGCTGGTAGCAGCATCCTGAGTGGATTTACGTACGATCATCCTCAGTGAAATAAGTCCCACAAAAAAAGAAACTTATGATATCACTTATCGAGGGAATGTAAAAATCGCTCCCCATGCACTGAATCCCCAAACAGAACAGAGTCACGCTTTTAGAAAACACACTTATGCCTGCTTCAGGGGAAAGGTGAGGTGGGGTGACGCATAAAACTCGAGTTTGAAATGAGCACAGATACCCTTCCGAAAACCGAATATGGAATGGACACGACCTACTCCTTGCTCAATCAACTGGACTCACCAGACCCTGTTCATCGCACAAGTATCTATCCGACTAGTAAGCGTCTTAAAAGCTAAGTCTTGATATCTCTGTGTAAGTGCATCAAGTGTGTGTAAAGCGGCCTAAAACCAGCAGGGAAAATCAGCTCAGACCCATTCTGAGGATACATTTCCAACATAAAGAAGAAACAAGCAGGGCAAAACAGAGAGAAATTCTTCCAAAATGCGTTCAGGGACTGGCATGCAACCAGGATTGACCACATCTACAGCCCCAGCGGCAGAAGACATAAGGCTGGACACTCTTGGGGCTGAGACGATTGGTGAGGTTGGGAAAGCAAATGCAGACCCTTGAAAGGAATCCTGCGTGCTCCCCATTCCATGGGTCCCAACTCTCCAGGTTCAACGCAATCTTCCGACAGCGAAAGCACTCATTGGAAACCCAGCGGATGCTACACCGTGGGATCGGGAAAGCTTTCTGAAACTCACCTCAGTTTTCATCTCCTGGTGCTCGTGTTCTCCATTCAGGCCCCCTGACTAACAATCTCCCCACTTGGAGACTCGGCGCCTTTCCATGCCTCTTTCGTACCGTCTGCAATTTGTCCGCAGGATGAACTGCAAGAGGGGGAACCAATGAGAGACTCGCTGGAGGTGTTTGGTCGGGCACATGTCACTCTCATTTCCCATCACGAAGAAGAATTCACCAGAGGTTCAGCCTGCCACCCCGGATCGACAATAGGGCGTGAAGCCATCCAGCCGTGTTGCGTCCCACTCACAAAAAAGCGACTTGGGAAATGGAGCTCAGGGGCACTGCACTTCCCAAACCTGCAGAGTTCTAAACGATAACTATCGCCCCAAAATATATTGAGGTCAGGCTACGAAGAGGCGCTGAACGCAAGGCAGAACTGCAGGAAACGGATGTCAACGGGTACATCGGAATGGCCCCGATAGCACATGAAAAGCGCCAGAACGTGGACAATGATGCGGTTGGCCAAAAAGGGCGTATGCGTTTTTTCCTGAATATATTCAGGAAAAAACGCATACGCCCTTTTTGACCAACCAAGCAACCTGGGAGAGCAAATCAGCACTACAAAGAAATCTCTCGCCCCCCCCGGGGCAAAAGGGCCAGGCGAAAAAAGTCTAAAAACCAGAAAGGCAGGACAGCCCACGGAGTCAAGGGAGCCTTGTTAAGCTGATGGGCGGGATGTCAATGGCCAACAGCCAATCTTCACAAGTGTATCCTCTTTCCCAAACCATGTAAAACACAGAACCACAGAGCATAGGGCACTTCCACACATGGGCGTTGACCTTGGGAAAATGAAAAAATCAACCAGGCACAGGGACCCCAAAGTTGAGGGCTGCTGTCTTGACAAGAACCTCCACTCCGGTACACGTTTCATATCCCAGGAAAGAGCCAAGTGGACAAAGACGAGTGGATAAGTGGACAAGTGCAGAAGTGGTGCTACGTAGGTCCAATGGAGTGTCACTCAGCCATGAAATCCACGTCATGAGGCTGGTAGCAGCATCCTGAGTGGATTTACGTACGATCATCCTCAGTGAAATAAGTCCCACAAAAAAAGAAACTTATGATATCACTTATCGAGGGAATGTAAAAATCGCTCCCCATGCACTGAATCCCCAAACAGAACAGAGTCACGCTTTTAGAAAACACACTTATGCCTGCTTCAGGGGAAAGGTGAGGTGGGGTGACGCATAAAACTCGAGTTTGAAATGAGCACAGATACCCTTCCGAAAACCGAATATGGAATGGACACGACCTACTCCTTGCTCAATCAACTGGACTCACCAGACCCTGTTCATCGCACAAGTATCTATCCGACTAGTAAGCGTCTTAAAAGCTAAGTCTTGATATCTCTGTGTAAGTGCATCAAGTGTGTGTAAAGCGGCCTAAAACCAGCAGGGAAAATCAGCTCAGACCCATTCTGAGGATACATTTCCAACATAAAGAAGAAACAAGCAGGGCAAAACAGAGAGAAATTCTTCCAAAATGCGTTCAGGGACTGGCATGCAACCAGGATTGACCACATCTACAGCCCCAGCGGCAGAAGACATAAGGCTGGACACTCTTGGGGCTGAGACGATTGGTGAGGTTGGGAAAGCAAATGCAGACCCTTGAAAGGAATCCTGCGTGCTCCCCATTCCATGGGTCCCAACTCTCCAGGTTCAACGCAATCTTCCGACAGCGAAAGCACTCATTGGAAACCCAGCGGATGCTACACCGTGGGATCGGGAAAGCTTTCTGAAACTCACCTCAGTTTTCATCTCCTGGTGCTCGTGTTCTCCATTCAGGCCCCCTTACTAACAATCTCCCCACTTGGAGACTCGGCGCCTTTCCATGCCTCTTTCGTACCGTCTGCAATTTGTCCGCAGGATGAACTGCAAGAGGGGGAACCAATGAGAGACTCGCTGGAGGTGTTTGGTCGGGCACATGTCACTCTCATTTCCCATCACGAAGAAGAATTCACCAGAGGTTCAGCCTGCCACCCCGGATCGACAATAGGGCGTGAAGCCATCCAGCCGTGTTGCGTCCCACTCACAAAAAAGCGACTTGGGAAATGGAGCTCAGGGGCACTGCACTTCCCAAACCTGCAGAGTTCTAAACGATAACTATCGCCCCAAAATATATTGAGGTCAGGCTACGAAGAGGCGCTGAACGCAAGGCAGAACTGCAGGAAACGGATGTCAACGGGTACATCGGAATGGCACCGATAGCACATGAAAAGCGCCAGAACGTGGACAATGATGCGGTTGGCCAAAAAGGGCGTATGCGTTTTTTCCTGAATATATTCAGGAAAAAACGCATACGCCCTTTTTGGCCAACCAAGCAACCTGGGAGAGCAAATCAGCACTACAAAGAAATCTCTCGCCCCCCCCGGGGCAAAAGGGCCAGGCGAAAAAAGTCTAAAAACCAGAAAGGCAGGACAGGCCACGGAGTCAAGGGAGCCTTGTTAAGCTGATGGGCGGGATGTCAATGGCCAACAGCCAATCTTCACAAGTGTATCCTCTTTCCCAAACCATGTAAAACACAGAACCACAGAGCATAGGGCACTTCCACACATGGGCGTTGACCTTGGGAAAATGAAAAAATCAACCAGACACAGGGACCCCAAAGTTGAGGGCTGCTGTCTTGACAAGAACCTCCACTCCGGTACACGTTTCATATCCCAGGAAAGAGCCAAGTGGACAAGTGGACAAAGACAAGTGGACAAGTGGACAAGTGGTGCTACGTAGGTCCAATGGAGTGTCACTCAGCCATGAAATCCACGTCATGAGGCTGGTAGCAGCATCCTGAGTGGATTTAGGTACGATCATCCTCAGTGAAATAAGTCCCACAAAAAAAGAAACTTATGATATCACTTATCGAGGGAATGTAAAAATCGCTCCCCATGCACTGAATCCCCAAACAGAACAGAGTCACGCTTTTAGAAAACACACTTATGCCTGCTTCAGGGGAAAGGTGAGGTGGGGTGACGCATAAAACTCGAGTTTGAAATGAGCACAGATACCCTTCCGAAAACCGAATATGGAATGGACACGACCTACTCCTTGCTCAATCAACTGGACTCACCAGACCCTGTTCATCGCACAAGTATCTATCCGACTAGTAAGCATCTTAAAAGCTAAGTCTTGATATCTCTGTGTAAGTGCATCAAGTGTGTGTAAAGCGGCCTAAAACCAGCAGGGAAAATCAGCTCAGACCCATTCTGAGGATACATTTCCAACATAAAGAAGAAACAAGCAGGGCAAAACAGAGAGAAATTCTTCCAAAATGCGTTCAGGGACTGGCATGCAACCAGGATTGACCACATCTACAGCCCCAGCGGCAGAAGACATAAGGCTGGACACTCTTGGGGCTGAGACGATTGGTGAGGTTGGGAAAGCAAATGCAGACCCTTGAAAGGAATCCTGCGTGCTCCCCATTCCATGGGTCCCAACTCTCCAGGTTCAACGCAATCTTCCGACAGCGAAAGCACTCATTGGAAACCCAGCGGATGCTACACCGTGGGATCGGGAAAGCTTTCTGAAACTCACCTCAGTTTTCATCTCCTGGTGCTCGTGTTCTCCATTCAGGCCCCCTTACTAACAATCTCCCCACTTGGAGACTCGGCGCCTTTCCATGCCTCTTTCGTACCGTCTGCAATTTGTCCGCAGGATGAACTGCAAGAGGGGGAACCAATGAGAGACTCGCTGGAGGTGTTTGGTCGGGCACATGTCACTCTCATTTCCCATCACGAAGAAGAATTCACCAGAGGTTCAGCCTGCCACCCCGGATCGACAATAGGGCGTGAAGCCATCCAGCCGTGTTGCGTCCCACTCACAAAAAAGCGACTTGGGAAATGGAGCTCAGGGGCACTGCACTTCCCAAACCTGCAGAGTTCTAAACGATAACTATCGCACCAAAATATATTGAGGTCAGGCTACGAAGAGGCGCTGAACGCAAGGCAGAACTGCAGGAAACGGATGTCAACGGGTACATCGGAATGGCCCCGATAGCACATGAAAAGCGCCAGAACGTGGACAATGATGCGGTTGGCCAAAAAGGGCGTAGGCGTTTTTTCCTGAATATATTCAGGAAAAAACGCCTACGCCCTTTTTGGCCAACCAAGCAACCTGGGAGAGCAAATCAGCACTACAAAGAAATCTCTCGCCCCCCCCCGGGGCAAAAGGGCCAGGCGAAAAAAGTCTAAAAACCAGAAAGGCAGGACAGGCCACGGAGTCAAGGGAGCCTTGTTAAGCTGATGGGCGGGATGTCAATGGCCAACAGCCAATTTTCACAAGTGTATCCTCTTTCCCAAACCATGTAAAACACAGAACCACAGAGCATAGGGCACTTCCACACATGGGCGTTGACCTTGGGAAAATGAAAAAATCAACCAGACACAGGGACCCCAAAGTTGAGGGCTGCTGTCTTGACAAGAACCTCCACTCCGGTACACGTTTCATATCCCAGGAAAGAGCCAAGTGGACAAGTGGACAAAGACAAGTGGACAAGTGGACAAGTGGTGCTACGTAGGTCCAATGGAGTGTCACTCAGCCATGAAATCCACGTCATGAGGCTGGTAGCAGCATCCTGAGTGGATTTAGGTATGATCATCCTCAGTGAAATAAGTCCCACAAAAAAAGAAACTTATGATATCACTTATCGAGGGAATGTAAAAATCGCTCCCCATGCACTGAATCCCCAAACAGAACAGAGTCACGCTTTTAGAAAACACACTTATGCCTGCTTCAGGGGAAAGGTGAGGTGGGGTGACGCATAAAACTCGAGTTTGAAATGAGCACAGATACCCTTCCGAAAACCGAATATGGAATGGACACGACCTACTCCTTGCTCAATCAACTGGACTCACCAGACCCTGTTCATCGCACAAGTATCTATCCGACTAGTAAGCGTCTTAAAAGCTAAGTCTTGATATCTCTGTGTAAGTGCATCAAGTGTGTGTAAAGCGGCCTAAAACCAGCAGGGAAAATCAGCTCAGACCCATTCTGAGGATACATTTCCAACATAAAGAAGAAACAAGCAGGGCAAAACAGAGAGAAATTCTTCCAAAATGCGTTCAGGGACTGGCATGCAACCAGGATTGACCACATCTACAGCCCCAGCGGCAGAAGACATAAGGCTGGACACTCTTGGGGCTGAGACGATTGGTGAGGTTGGGAAAGCAAATGCAGACCCTTGAAAGGAATCCTGCGTGCTCCCCATTCCATGGGTCCCAACTCTCCAGGTTCAACGCAATCTTCCGACAGCGAAAGCACTCATTGGAAACCCAGCGGATGCTACACCGTGGGATCGGGAAAGCTTTCTGAAACTCACCTCAGTTTTCATCTCCTGGTGCTCGTGTTCTCCATTCAGGCCCCCTGACTAACAATCTCCCCACTTGGAGACTCGGCGCCTTTCCATGCCTCTTTCGTACCGTCTGCAATTTGTCCGCAGGATGAACTGCAAGAGGGGGAACCAATGAGAGACTCGCTGGAGGTGTTTGGTCGGGCACATGTCACTCTCATTTCCCATCACGAAGAAGAATTCACCAGAGGTTCAGCCTGCCACCCCGGATCGACAATAGGGCGTGAAGCCATCCAGCCGTGTTGCGTCCCACTCACAAAAAAGCGACTTGGGAAATGGAGCTCAGGGGCACTGCACTTCCCAAACCTGCAGAGTTCTAAACGATAACTATCGCCCCAAAATATATTGAGGTCAGGCTACGAAGAGGCGCTGAACGCAAGGCAGAACTGCAGGAAACGGATGTCAACGGGTACATCGGAATGGCCCCGATAGCACATGAAAAGCGCCAGAACGTGGACAATGATGCGGTTGGCCAAAAAGGGCGTATGCGTTTTTTCCTGAATATATTCAGGAAAAAACGCATACGCCCTTTTTGGCCAACCAAGCAACCTGGGAGAGCAAATCAGCACTACAAAGAAATCTCTCGCCCCCCCCGGGGCAAAAGGGCCAGGCGAAAAATGTCTAAAAACCAGAAAGGCAGGACAGGCCACGGAGTCAAGGGAGCCTTGTTAAGCTGATGGGCGGGATGTCAATGGCCAACAGCCAATCTTCACAAGTGTATCCTCTTTCCCAAACCATGTAAAACACAGAACCACAGAGCATAGGGCACTTCCACACATGGGCGTTGACCTTGGGAAAATGAAAAAATCAACCAGACACAGGGACCCCAAAGTTGAGGGCTGCTGTCTTGACAAGAACCTCCACTCCGGTACACATTTCATATCCCAGGAAAGAGCCAAGTGGACAAGTGGACAAAGACAAGTGGACAAGTGGACAAGTGGTGCTACGTAGGTCCAATGGAGTGTCACTCAGCCATGAAATCCACGTCATGAGGCTGGTAGCAGCATCCTGAGTGGATTTAGGTACGATCATCCTCAGTGAAATAAGTCCCACAAAAAAAGAAACTTATGATATCACTTATCGAGGGAATGTAAAAATCGCTCCCCATGCACTGAATCCCCAAACAGAACAGAGTCACACTTTTAGAAAACACACTTATGCCTGCTTCAGGGGAAAGGTGAGGTGGGGTGACGCATAAAACTCGAGTTTGAAATGAGCACAGATACCCTTCCGAAAACCGAATATGGAATGGACACGACCTACTCCTTGCTCAATCAACTGGACTCACCAGACCCTGTTCATCGCACAAGTATCTATCCGACTAGTAAGCGTCTTAAAAGCTAAGTCTTGATATCTCTGTGTAAGTGCATCAAGTGTGTGTAAAGCGGCCTAAAACCAGCAGGGAAAATCAGCTCAGACCCATTCTGAGGATACATTTCCAACATAAAGAAGAAACAAGCAGGGCAAAACAGAGAGAAATTCTTCCAAAATGCGTTCAGGGACTGGCATGCAACCAGGATTGACCACATCTACAGCCCCAGCGGCAGGAGACATAAGGCTGGACACTCTTGGGGCTGAGACGATTGGTGAGGTTGGGAAAGCAAATGCAGACCCTTGAAAGGAATCCTGCGTGCTCCCCATTCCATGGGTCCCAACTCTCCAGGTTCAACGCAATCTTCCGACAGCGAAAGCACTCATTGGAAACCCAGCGGATGCTACACCGTGGGATCGGGAAAGCTTTCTGAAACTCACCTCAGTTTTCATCTCCTGGTGCTCGTGTTCTCCATTCAGGCCCCCTTACTAACAATCTCCCCACTTGGAGACTCGGCGCCTTTCCATGCCTCTTTCGTACCGTCTGCAATTTGTCCGCAGGATGAACTGCAAGAGGGGGAACCAATGAGAGACTCGCTGGAGGTGTTTGGTCGGGCACATGTCACTCTCATTTCCCATCACGAAGAAGAATTCACCAGAGGTTCAGCCTGCCACCCCGGATCGACAATAGGGCGTGAAGCCATCCAGCCGTGTTGCGTCCCACTCACAAAAAAGCGACTTGGGAAATGGAGCTCAGGGGCACTGCACTTCCCAAACCTGCAGAGTTCTAAACGATAACTATCGCCCCAAAATATATTGAGGTCAGGCTACGAAGAGGCGCTGAACGCAAGGCAGAACTGCAGGAAACGGATGTCAACGGGTACATCGGAATGGCACCGATAGCACATGAAAAGCGCCAGAACGTGGACAATGATGCGGTTGGCCAAAAAGGGCGTATGCGTTTTTTCCTGAATATATTCAGGAAAAAACGCATACGCCCTTTTTGGCCAACCAAGCAACCTGGGAGAGCAAATCAGCACTACAAAGAAATCTCTCGCCCCCCCCGGGGCAAAAGGGCCAGGCGAAAAAAGTCTAAAAACCAGAAAGGCAGGACAGGCCACGGAGTCAAGGGAGCCTTGTTAAGCTGATGGGCGGGATGTCAATGGCCAACAGCCAATCTTCACAAGTGTATCCTCTTTCCCAAACCATGTAAAACACAGAACCACAGAGCATAGGGCACTTCCACACATGGGCGTTGACCTTGGGAAAATGAAAAAATCAACCAGACACAGGGACCCCAAAGTTGAGGGCTGCTGTCTTGACAAGAACCTCCACTCCGGTACACGTTTCATATCCCAGGAAAGAGCCAAGTGGACAAGTGGACAAAGACAAGTGGACAAGTGGACAAGTGGTGCTACGTAGGTCCAATGGAGTGTCACTCAGCCATGAAATCCACGTCATGAGGCTGGTAGCAGCATCCTGAGTGGATTTAGGTACGATCATCCTCAGTGAAATAAGTCCCACAAAAAAAGAAACTTATGATATCACTTATCGAGGGAATGTAAAAATCGCTCCCCATGCACTGAATCCCCAAACAGAACAGAGTCACGCTTTTAGAAAACACACTTATGCCTGCTTCAGGGGAAAGGTGAGGTGGGGTGACGCATAAAACTCGAGTTTGAAATGAGCACAGATACCCTTCCGAAAACCGAATATGGAATGGACACGACCTACTCCTTGCTCAATCAACTGGACTCACCAGACCCTGTTCATCGCACAAGTATCTATCCGACTAGTAAGCATCTTAAAAGCTAAGTCTTGATATCTCTGTGTAAGTGCATCAAGTGTGTGTAAAGCGGCCTAAAACCAGCAGGGAAAATCAGCTCAGACCCATTCTGAGGATACATTTCCAACATAAAGAAGAAACAAGCAGGGCAAAACAGAGAGAAATTCTTCCAAAATGCGTTCAGGGACTGGCATGCAACCAGGATTGACCACATCTACAGCCCCAGCGGCAGAAGACATAAGGCTGGACACTCTTGGGGCTGAGACGATTGGTGAGGTTGGGAAAGCAAATGCAGACCCTTGAAAGGAATCCTGCGTGCTCCCCATTCCATGGGTCCCAACTCTCCAGGTTCAACGCAATCTTCCGACAGCGAAAGCACTCATTGGAAACCCAGCGGATGCTACACCGTGGGATCGGGAAAGCTTTCTGAAACTCACCTCAGTTTTCATCTCCTGGTGCTCGTGTTCTCCATTCAGGCCCCCTGACTAACAATCTCCCCACTTGGAGACTCGGCGCCTTTCCATGCCTCTTTCGTACCGTCTGCAATTTGTCCGCAGGATGAACTGCAAGAGGGGGAACCAATGAGAGACTCGCTGGAGGTGTTTGGTCGGGCACATGTCACTCTCATTTCCCATCACGAAGAAGAATTCACCAGAGGTTCAGCCTGCCACCCCGGATCGACAATAGGGCGTGAAGCCATCCAGCCGTGTTGCGTCCCACTCACAAAAAAGCGACTTGGGAAATGGAGCTCAGGGGCACTGCACTTCCCAAACCTGCAGAGTTCTAAACGATAACTATCGCCCCAAAATATATTGAGGTCAGGCTACGAAGAGGCGCTGAACGCAAGGCAGAACTGCAGGAAACGGATGTCAACGGGTACATCGGAATGGCCCCGATAGCACATGAAAAGCGCCAGAACGTGGACAATGATGCGGTTGGCCAAAAAGGGCGTATGCGTTTTTTCCTGAATATATTCAGGAAAAAACGCATACGCCCTTTTTGGCCAACCAAGCAACCTGGGAGAGCAAATCAGCACTACAAAGAAATCTCTCGCCCCCCCCCCGGGGCAAAAGGGCCAGGCGAAAAAAGTCTAAAAACCAGAAAGGCAGGACAGGCCACGGAGTCAAGGGAGCCTTGTTAAGCTGATGGGCGGGATGTCAATGGCCAACAGCCAATCTTCACAAGTGTATCCTCTTTCCCAAACCATGTAAAACACAGAACCACAGAGCATAGGGCACTTCCACACATGGGCGTTGACCTTGGGAAAATGAAAAAATCAACCAGACACAGGGACCCCAAAGTTGAGGGCTGCTGTCTTGACAAGAACCTCCACTCCGGTACACATTTCATATCCCAGGAAAGAGCCAAGTGGACAAGTGGACAAAGACAAGTGGACAAGTGGACAAGTGGTGCTACGTAGGTCCAATGGAGTGTCACTCAGCCATGAAATCCACGTCATGAGGCTGGTAGCAGCATCCTGAGTGGATTTAGGTACGATCATCCTCAGTGAAATAAGTCCCACAAAAAAAGAA
>NW_026711707.1:0-60512 GCF_026419965.1 Kogia breviceps
TAGGTAATAGTGTCAGGGAGTGAGCTAGGAGTAGTGTCAGGGTCCGAGTTACGTGTAATGTCAGGGTCTTGGTTTGGGACAGTGTCAGGGCCTGGTTTAGCACGAGTCTCCAGGCCGTAGTTAGGGAGCGGTTCACAGCATCGGGAGTAATTTCAGCGCCTTATTTATGTTCAGCATCAGGGATGATTTAGTTAGCATAAGAGGAGCCATTCCTGCAAGAACCTTGAAGGCCAACACACGAGAATGTAAAAGTGAACCATGCATGCTGCTATGAAGGAATATTCCACAGCAGTTGAGTACACTTTGTTTAAGGTTAACAAGAGTTTAAAAATTATTGTTTTAAGAAAACAATATTCATATGATGAAAGAATTTCATCGTAAAGAATCTCTTTCCCTAAACTTGACATTAGCTAAAGTCAAGATTAGATTAAGGTCTAGGGGTAGTGTCAGTTAATGACCTGGATTTGGTGTCAAGACCTTAGTTACTTAGAGAATCAAGGCCTAAAATTTAGGACCTGCGTCAAGATTTTCGGTAGGGACAGCGTCAGACCTGACTTATGGAGAACGTCAGGGCCTGAGTGAGGCCTAGCGTCAGCCCCCTAGCTGCAGACACAGTCAGGGTACGACTTAGGAGCAGCATAAACACCTTGGTTGGGTCAGCGAAAGGTCATAGTGAAAGACATGAGCAGGCCTTGAGTGAGTCACAGAATCAAGGCCTCACTTAGGGAAAGCTTCAGGGCCTGAGTTAGGCACAGTGTCAGGTCTTCACTTACAGACACCGACCGGTTTGGGACAGTGTCAGGATCGTGCATAGAAATGTGTCAGGAAATTACCTCAGGACAGTGTCCGGATTTTAGTTATTGATTGCAACAGGTGCCATGTTAGGGACAGATTCCGGGCTTTAGTGAGAGATAGTGTCAAGGCCTTTGTTCGGATTAGTCAGGGCTTAGTTAGGGATACTATTAGGGTTTCATTTAGGATAAGATGCAGGACATGAGCTTGGGACAGACTCATGATCCGAGCCAGGGATAGTGTCAGAAAATGACCTGGGTTGGTGTCAAGACCTTAGTTATTTAGAGAATCAGGGCCTAATTTAGGACCTGTGTCAGGGCTTCGGGTAGGGACAGCGTCAGAGCCTGACTTAGGGAGAACGTCTAGGCCTGAGTGAGGCCTAGTGCCAGCCCACCTGCTGGAGACACAGTCAGGGCATGACGTAGGAACAGCATCAGGGCCTTTGTGGGGTTAGCATGCAGGTCATAGTGAAAGACATGAACAGGGCCTGTGTTAGTCACAGAATCAAGGCCTCAGTCAGGGAAAGCTTCAGGGCCTGAGTTAGGAACAGCCTCAGGTCTTCACTTAAGGACGGCAACAGGCTTTCTTTTGGAAAGTATCAGAACAGTGGATAGAAATGAGTCAGGATATTAGCTCAGGACAGTGTCCGGATTTTAGTTATTGATTGCAACAGGTCCCATGTTAGGGACAGATTCCGGGCTTTAGTGAGAGATAGTGTCAAGGCCTTTGTTCGGATTAGTCAGGGCTTAGTTAGGGATACTATTAGGGTTTCATTTAGGATAAGATGCAGGACATGAGCTTGGGACAGAGTCAGGTTCCGGGCCAGGGATAACGTCACGAAATGACCCAGGAAAAGCGTGAAGACCTTCGTTATTGAGAGCCTCAGGGCCTTACTTAGGACCAGCGTGAGGGCCTAAATCAGGACCACTGCCAGGGCTTCCTATACAGACAGCGTCAGAGCATAAGGAAGGTACAGCCAAAGGGCCTAAGTGAGGCTTATCTTTAGTTCCTGAGTTCGGGACACTGTCAGGGCAAGACATAGGAGCTGCAGAAGAGCCTCTGTGGCATCAGCGTGAGGGTCTTCACTAAAGACATTATCAGGGCCTCTGTTACTGAGAGCCTCAGGGCCTCATTTTCAGACAGCATCAAGGCTTACTTTGGGTCAGTTTCAGGACCTTGGTAAGACCTGGGTCAGGATATTAACTCAGGATAATATCAGGACTTTAGATATTGGCGGCAGTAGGGCCTTAGTTAGAGTCAGTGTCAGGGTCTGAGTTAGGAATATCATTATGGGCTTTGTTAGGTAATAGTGTCAGGGAGTGAGCTAGGAGTAGTGTCAGGGTCCGAGTTACGTGTAATGTCAGGGTCTTGGTTTGGGACAGTGTCAGGGCCTGGTTTAGCACGAGTCTCCAGGCCGTAGTTAGGGACAGGTTCAGAGCATCGGGAGTAATTTCAGCGCCTTATTTATGTTCAGCATCAGGGATGATTTAGTTAGCATAAGAGGAGCCATTCCTGCAAGAACCCTGAAGGCCAACACACAAGAATGTAAAAGTGAACCATGCATGCTGCTATGAAGGAATATTCCACAGCAGTTGAGTACACTTTGTTTAAGGTTAACAAGAGTTTAAAAATTATTGTTTTAAGAAACCAATATTCATATGATGAAAGAATTTCATCGTAAAGAATCTCTTTCCCTAAACTTGACATTAGCTAAAGTCAAGATTAGATTAAGGTCTAGGGGTAGTGTCAGTTAATGACCTAGTTTTAGTGTCAAGACCTTACTTACTTAGAGAATCAAGGCCTAAAATTTAGGACCTGCGTCAAGATTTTCGGTAGGGACAGCGTCAGACCTGACTTATGGAGAACTTCAGGGCCTGAGTGAGGCCTAGCGTCATCCCCGTAGCTGTAGACACAGTCAGGGCATGACTTAGGAGCAGCATAAACACCTTGGTTGGGTCAGCGAAAGGTCATAGTGAAAGACATGAGCAGGCCTTGAGTGAGTCACAGAATCAAGGCCTCCGTTAGGGAAAGCTTCAGGGCCTGAGTTAGGCACAGTGTCTGGTCTTCACTTAAAGACACCGACCGGTTTGGGACAGTGTCAGGATCGTGCATAGAAATGTGTCAGGAAAGTATCTCAGGACAGTGTCCGGATTTTAGTTATTGATTGCAACAGGTCCCATGTTAGGGACAGATTCCGGGCTTTAGTGAGAGATAGTGTCAAGGCCTTTGTTCGGATTGGTCAGGGCTTAGTTAGGCATACTATTAGGGTTTCATTTAGGATAAGATGCAGGACATTAGCTTGGGACAGAGTCAGGTTCCGGGCCAGGGATAACGTCACGAAATGACCCAGGAAAAGCGTGAAGACCTTCGTTATTGCGAGCCTCAGGGCCTTACTTAGGACCAGCGTGAGGGCCTAAATCAGGACCACTGCCAGGGCTTCCTATACAGACAGCGTCAGAGCATAAGGAAGGTACAGCCAAAGGGCCTAAGTGAGGCTTATCTTTAGGGCCTGAGTTCGGGACACTGTCAGGGCATGACTTAGGAGCAGCAGAAGGGCCTCTTTGGGATCAGCGTCAGGTTCTTCATTAAAGACATTATCAGGGCCTCTGTTAGGGAGAGCCTCAGGGCCTTATTTATGGACAGCATCAAGGCTTAGTTTTAGTCAGTTTCAGGACCTTGGTAAGACCTGGGTCAGGATATTAACTCAGGATAGTATCAGGATTTTAGATATTGGCGGCAGCTGGGCTTTAGTTAGAAACAGTGTCAGGGCCTGAGTTAGGACTAGCATTATGGCCTTTGTTAGGTATAGTGTCAGGGACTGAGCTAGGAGTTGTGTGAGGGCCTTTGCTAGGGACAGTGTCAGGGCCTGAGCTAGGATGAGCCTCCAGGCCTCAGTTTGGGACAGGTTCACAGCCTTGAGACTAATTTCAGGACGTTATTTAGGGACAGCATCAGGGATTTAGTTAGCATAACAGTAGGCATTCCTACAAGCACCCTTTAAGCCAACACACGCAGATGCAGAAGGAAACCATACACGCTGGTATAAAGGAATATTCCGCAGAAGTTGAGTACATTTTGTTTAAGGTCGGTAAGAGTTTAAACATTATTTTTTTCAGAAAACTCTATTCAGAAGATGAAAGAATTTCATCCTAAAGAATCTCTTTAGATAAATTTGACATTAGCAACGGACAAGGTTACATTCAGGTCTAGGGCTAGTGTCAGGTAATGACCTAGGTTTGGAATCAAGCCCTTAGGTACTTAGAGAATCAGGGCCTAATTTAAGACCTGTGCCAGGGCTTCGGGTAGGGACAGCGTCAGAGCCTGATATAGGGAGAAGGTGAGGGCCTGAGTGAGGCCCCTAGATGCAGACACTGTCAGGGCATGACTTAAGAGCAGCATTCAGGGCGTTTGTGGAGTCAGCATTCGGGTCATAGTGAAAGACATGAGCAGGGCCTGAGTGAGTCAGAGAATCGAGGCCTCAGTTAGGGAAATCTTGAGGTCCTGAGTTAGGCACAGCCTCTCGTCTTCAGTTAAGGACAGCGACAGGCCTTTCTTTGGGACTGTGTCTGGTGGGTGGATAGAAATGTGTCAGGATATTAGCTCAGGATAGTGTCCGGATTTTCATTATTGACTGCAGAAGGTCCCATGTTAGGGACAGATTCTGGGCCTTAGTGAGAGATAGGGTGAAAGTCTTAGTTAGGATCAGTGAGCGACTTAGTTAGGGAGAGTATTAGGGTTTCAATTAGGATAAGATGCAGGACATTAGCTTGGGACAGAGTCACGATCCGAGCCAGGGATAGTGTCAGCCAATGACCTGGGTTGGTGTCAAGACCTTAGTTACTTAGAGAATCAGGGCCTAATTTAGGACCTGTGTCAGGGTTTCGGGTAGGGACAGCGTCAGAGCCTGACTTAGGGAGAACATCTAGGCCTGAGTGCGGCCTAGTGTCAGCCCACTAGCTGGAGTCACAGGGCATGACGTAGGAATAGCATCAGGGCCTTTGTTGGGTCAGCATTCGGGTCATAGTGAAAGAAATGAGCAGGGCCTGTGTTAGTCACAGAATCAAGGCCTCAGTTAGGGAAAGTTTCAGGGCCTGAGTTAGGCACAGCCTCAGGTCTTCACTTAAGGACGGCAACAGGCTTTCTTTTGGAAAGTATCAGGACAGTGGATAGAAAGGAGTCAGGGTAATAGCTCAGGACAGTGTCCGGATTTTAGTTATTGATTGCAGCAGGGACCATTAGGGATATATTCTGGGTGTTGGTGAGAGATAGTGTGAAGGCCCTTGTTAGGTTTAATCAGGGCTTAGTTAGGGATACTATTAGGGTTTCATTTAGGATAAGATGCAGGACATGAGCTTGGGACAGAGTCAGGTTCCGGGCCAGGGATAGCGTCGCGAAATGACCCAGGAAATGCGTGAAGACCTTCGTTATTGAGAGCCTCAGGGCCTTACTTAGGACCAGCGTCAGGGCCTAAATCAGGACCACTGCCAGGTCTTCCTATACAGACAGCGTCAGAGCATAAGGAAGGTACAGCCAAAGGGCCTAAGTGAGGCTTATCTTTAGGGCCTGAGTTCGGGACACTGTCAGGGCATGACTTAGGAGCAGCAGAAGGGCCTCTGTGGGATCAGTGTCAGGTTCTTCATTAAAGACATTATCAGGGTCTCTGTTAGGGAGAGCCTCAGGGCCTCATTTATGGACAGCATCAAGGCTTACTTTTAGTCAGTTTCAGGACCTTGGTAAGACCTGGGTCAGGATATTAACTCAGGATAATATCAGGATTTTAGATATTGGCGGCAGCTGGGCTTTAGTTAGAAACAGTGTCAGGGCCTGAGTTAGGACTAGCATTATAGCCTTTGTTAGGTATAGTCAGGGCCTTTTCTAGGGACAATGTCAGGTTCCGGGCCTTAGTGAGAAGTCGTGTCAAGGCCTTAGGCAGGATTATTCAGGGCCCTAGTTACGGAGAGTGTTAGGGTTTCATTTAGGATAAGATGCAGGACATGAGCTTGGGACAGAGTCAGGTTCCGGGCCAGGGATAGTGTCAGGAAACGACCAAGAGAAAGCGTTAAAACCTTAGTTATTGAGAGCATCGGGGCCTGACTTAGGACCAGAGTCAGGCCCTAAATCACGACCACTGCCCTGGCTTCATATAAGGACAGCATCAGAGCCTAAGTAAGGTACAGCCCAAGTGCCTAAGTGAGGCCTATCTTTAGGATCTGAGTTAGGGAAAGTGTCAGGGCATGACTTAGGAGCAGCAGAAGGGCCTCTGTGGGATCAGCCTGAGGGTCTTCATTAAAGACATTATCAGGGCCTCTGTTAGGGAGAGCCTCAGGACCTCATTTTCGGACAGCATCAAGGCTTACTTTGGGTCAGTTTCAGGACCTTGGTAAGACCTGGGTCAGGATATTAACTCAGGATAGTATCAGGACTTTAGATATTGGCGGCAGTAGGGCCTTAGTTAGAGTCAGTGTCAGGGTCTGAGTTAGGAATATCATTATGGCCTTTGTCAGGTATAGTGTCAGGGAGTGAGCTAGGAGTAGTGTCAGGGTCCGAGTTACGTGTAATGTCAGGGTCTTGGTTAGGGACAGTGTCAGCGCCTGGGTTAGCACGAGTCTCCAGGCCGTAGTTAGGGAGCGGTTCACAGCATCGGGAGTAATTTCAGCGCCTTATTTATGTTCAGCATCAGGGATGATTTAGTTAGCATAAGAGGAGCCATTCCTGCAAGAACCCTGAAGGCCAACACACAAGAATGTAAAAGTGAACCATGCACGCTGCTATGAAGGAATATTCCACAGCAGTTGAGTACACTTTGTTTAAGGTTAACAAGAGTTTAAAAATTATTGTTTTAAGAAACCAATATTCATATGATGAAAGAATTTCATCGTAAAGAATCTCTTTCCCTAAACTTGACATTAGCTAAAGTCAAGATTAGATTAAGGTCTAGGGGTAGTGTCAGTTAATGACCTAGTTTTAGTGTCAAGACCTTACTTACTTAGAGAATCAAGGCCTAAAATTTAGGACCTGCGTCAAGATTTTCGGTAGGGACAGCGTCAGACCTGACTTATGGAGAACTTCAGGGCCTGAGTGAGGCCTAGCGTCATCCCCGTAGCTGTAGACACAGTCAGGGCATGACTTAGGAGCAGCATAAACACCTTGGTTGGGTCAGCGAAAGGTCATAGTGAAAGACATGAGCAGGCCTTGAGTGAGTCACAGAATCAAGGCCTCCGTTAGGGAAAGCTTCAGGGCCTGAGTTAGGCACAGTGTCTGGTCTTCACTTAAAGACACCGACCGGTTTGGGACAGTGTCAGGATCGTGCATAGAAATGTGTCAGGAAAGTATCTCAGGACAGTGTCCGGATTTTAGTTATTGATTGCAACAGGTCCCATGTTAGGGACAGATTCCGGGCTTTAGTGAGAGATAGTGTCAAGGCCTTTGTTCGGATTGGTCAGGGCTTAGTTAGGCATACTATTAGGGTTTCATTTAGGATAAGATGCAGGACATTAGCTTGGGACAGAGTCAGGTTCCGGGCCAGGGATAACGTCACGAAATGACCCAGGAAAAGCGTGAAGACCTTCGTTATTGCGAGCCTCAGGGCCTTACTTAGGACCAGCGTGAGGGCCTAAATCAGGACCACTGCCAGGGCTTCCTATACAGACAGCGTCAGAGCATAAGGAAGGTACAGCCAAAGGGCCTAAGTGAGGCTTATCTTTAGGGCCTGAGTTCGGGACACTGTCAGGGCATGACTTAGGAGCAGCAGAAGGGCCTCTTTGGGATCAGCGTCAGGTTCTTCATTAAAGACATTATCAGGGCCTCTGTTAGGGAGAGCCTCAGGGCCTTATTTATGGACAGCATCAAGGCTTAGTTTTAGTCAGTTTCAGGACCTTGGTAAGACCTGGGTCAGGATATTAACTCAGGATAGTATCAGGATTTTAGATATTGGCGGCAGCTGGGCTTTAGTTAGAAACAGTGTCAGGGCCTGAGTTAGGACTAGCATTATGGCCTTTGTTAGGTATAGTGTCAGGGACTGAGCTAGGAGTTGTGTGAGGGCCTTTGCTAGGGACAGTGTCAGGGCCTGAGCTAGGATGAGCCTCCAGGCCTCAGTTTGGGACAGGTTCACAGCCTTGAGACTAATTTCAGGACGTTATTTAGGGACAGCATCAGGGATTTAGTTAGCATAACAGTAGGCATTCCTACAAGCACCCTTTAAGCCAACACACGCAGATGCAGAAGGAAACCATACACGCTGGTATAAAGGAATATTCCGCAGAAGTTGAGTACATTTTGTTTAAGGTCGGTAAGAGTTTAAACATTATTTTTTTCAGAAAACTCTATTCAGAAGATGAAAGAATTTCATCCTAAAGAATCTCTTTAGATAAATTTGACATTAGCAACGGACAAGGTTACATTCAGGTCTAGGGCTAGTGTCAGGTAATGACCTAGGTTTGGAATCAAGCCCTTAGGTACTTAGAGAATCAGGGCCTAATTTAAGACCTGTGCCAGGGCTTCGGGTAGGGACAGCGTCAGAGCCTGATATAGGGAGAAGGTGAGGGCCTGAGTGAGGCCCCTAGATGCAGACACTGTCAGGGCATGACTTAAGAGCAGCATTCAGGGCGTTTGTGGAGTCAGCATTCGGGTCATAGTGAAAGACATGAGCAGGGCCTGAGTGAGTCAGAGAATCGAGGCCTCAGTTAGGGAAATCTTGAGGTCCTGAGTTAGGCACAGCCTCTCGTCTTCAGTTAAGGACAGCGACAGGCCTTTCTTTGGGACTGTGTCTGGTGGGTGGATAGAAATGTGTCAGGATATTAGCTCAGGATAGTGTCCGGATTTTCATTATTGACTGCAGAAGGTCCCATGTTAGGGACAGATTCTGGGCCTTAGTGAGAGATAGGGTGAAAGTCTTAGTTAGGATCAGTGAGCGACTTAGTTAGGGAGAGTATTAGGGTTTCAATTAGGATAAGATGCAGGACATTAGCTTGGGACAGAGTCACGATCCGAGCCAGGGATAGTGTCAGCCAATGACCTGGGTTGGTGTCAAGACCTTAGTTACTTAGAGAATCAGGGCCTAATTTAGGACCTGTGTCAGGGTTTCGGGTAGGGACAGCGTCAGAGCCTGACTTAGGGAGAACATCTAGGCCTGAGTGCGGCCTAGTGTCAGCCCACTAGCTGGAGTCACAGGGCATGACGTAGGAATAGCATCAGGGCCTTTGTTGGGTCAGCATTCGGGTCATAGTGAAAGAAATGAGCAGGGCCTGTGTTAGTCACAGAATCAAGGCCTCAGTTAGGGAAAGTTTCAGGGCCTGAGTTAGGCACAGCCTCAGGTCTTCACTTAAGGACGGCAACAGGCTTTCTTTTGGAAAGTATCAGGACAGTGGATAGAAAGGAGTCAGGGTAATAGCTCAGGACAGTGTCCGGATTTTAGTTATTGATTGCAGCAGGGACCATTAGGGATATATTCTGGGTGTTGGTGAGAGATAGTGTGAAGGCCCTTGTTAGGTTTAATCAGGGCTTAGTTAGGGATACTATTAGGGTTTCATTTAGGATAAGATGCAGGACATGAGCTTGGGACAGAGTCAGGTTCCGGGCCAGGGATAGCGTCGCGAAATGACCCAGGAAATGCGTGAAGACCTTCGTTATTGAGAGCCTCAGGGCCTTACTTAGGACCAGCGTCAGGGCCTAAATCAGGACCACTGCCAGGTCTTCCTATACAGACAGCGTCAGAGCATAAGGAAGGTACAGCCAAAGGGCCTAAGTGAGGCTTATCTTTAGGGCCTGAGTTCGGGACACTGTCAGGGCATGACTTAGGAGCAGCAGAAGGGCCTCTGTGGGATCAGTGTCAGGTTCTTCATTAAAGACATTATCAGGGTCTCTGTTAGGGAGAGCCTCAGGGCCTCATTTATGGACAGCATCAAGGCTTACTTTTAGTCAGTTTCAGGACCTTGGTAAGACCTGGGTCAGGATATTAACTCAGGATAATATCAGGATTTTAGATATTGGCGGCAGCTGGGCTTTAGTTAGAAACAGTGTCAGGGCCTGAGTTAGGACTAGCATTATAGCCTTTGTTAGGTATAGTCAGGGCCTTTTCTAGGGACAATGTCAGGTTCCGGGCCTTAGTGAGAAGTCGTGTCAAGGCCTTAGGCAGGATTATTCAGGGCCCTAGTTACGGAGAGTGTTAGGGTTTCATTTAGGATAAGATGCAGGACATGAGCTTGGGACAGAGTCAGGTTCCGGGCCAGGGATAGTGTCAGGAAACGACCAAGAGAAAGCGTTAAAACCTTAGTTATTGAGAGCATCGGGGCCTGACTTAGGACCAGAGTCAGGCCCTAAATCACGACCACTGCCCTGGCTTCATATAAGGACAGCATCAGAGCCTAAGTAAGGTACAGCCCAAGTGCCTAAGTGAGGCCTATCTTTAGGATCTGAGTTAGGGAAAGTGTCAGGGCATGACTTAGGAGCAGCAGAAGGGCCTCTGTGGGATCAGCCTGAGGGTCTTCATTAAAGACATTATCAGGGCCTCTGTTAGGGAGAGCCTCAGGACCTCATTTTCGGACAGCATCAAGGCTTACTTTGGGTCAGTTTCAGGACCTTGGTAAGACCTGGGTCAGGATATTAACTCAGGATAGTATCAGGACTTTAGATATTGGCGGCAGTAGGGCCTTAGTTAGAGTCAGTGTCAGGGTCTGAGTTAGGAATATCATTATGGCCTTTGTCAGGTATAGTGTCAGGGAGTGAGCTAGGAGTAGTGTCAGGGTCCGAGTTACGTGTAATGTCAGGGTCTTGGTTAGGGACAGTGTCAGCGCCTGGGTTAGCACGAGTCTCCAGGCCGTAGTTAGGGAGCGGTTCACAGCATCGGGAGTAATTTCAGCGCCTTATTTATGTTCAGCATCAGGGATGATTTAGTTAGCATAAGAGGAGCCATTCCTGCAAGAACCCTGAAGGCCAACACACAAGAATGTAAAAGTGAACCATGCACGCTGCTATGAAGGAATATTCCACAGCAGTTGAGTACACTTTGTTTAAGGTTAACAAGAGTTTAAAAATTATTGTTTTAAGAAACCAATATTCATATGATGAAAGAATTTCATCGTAAAGAATCTCTTTCCCTAAACTTGACATTAGCTAAAGTCAAGATTAGATTAAGGTCTAGGGGTAGTGTCAGTTAATGACCTGGATTTGGTGTCAAGACCTTAGTTACTTAGAGAATCAAGGCCTAAAATTTAGGACCTGCGTCAAGATTTTCGGTAGGGACAGATTCAGACCTGACTTATGGAGAACGTCAAGGCCTGAGTGAGGCCTAGCGTCAGCCTCCTAGCTGCAGACACAGTCAGGGTACGACTTAGGAGCAGCATAAACACCTTGGTTGGGTCAGCGAAAGGTCATAGTGAAAGACATGAGCAGGCCTTGAGTGAGTCACAGAATCAAGGCCTCACTTAGGGAAAGCTTCAGGGCCTGAGTTAGGCACAGTGTCAGGTCTTCACTTAAAGACACCGACCGGTTTGGGACAGTGTCAGGATCGTGCATAGAAATGTGTCAGGAAATTATCTCAGGACAGTGTCCGGATTTTAGTTATTGATTGCAACAGGTGCCATGTTAGGGACAGATTCCGGGCTTTAGTGAGAGATAGTGTCAAGGCCTTTGTTCGGATTGGTCAGGGCTTAGTTAGGGATACTATTAGGGTTTCATTTATTATAAGATGCAGGACATGAGCTTGGGACAGAGTCAGGTTCCGGGCCAGGGATAGCGTCACGAAATGACCCAGGAAAAGCGTGAAGACCTTCGTTATTGCGAGCCTCAGGGCCTTACTTAGGACCAGCGTGAGGGCCTAAATCAGGACCACTGCCAGGGCTTCCTATACAGACAGCGTCAGAGCATAAGGAAGGTACAGCCAAAGGGCCTAAGTGAGGCTTCTCTTTAGGGCCTGAGTTCGGGACACTGTCAGGGCATGACTTAGGAGCAGCAGAAGGGCCTCTGTGGGATCAGCGTCAGGTTCTTCATTAAAGACATTATCAGGGCCTCTGTTAGGGAGAGCCTCAGGGCCTCATTTATGGACAGCATCAAGGCTTACTTTGGGTCAGTTTCAGGACCTTGGTAAGACCTGGGTCAGGATATTAACTCAGGATAGTATCAGGATTTTAGATATTGGCGGCAGCTGGGCTGTAGTTAGAAACAGTGTCAGGGCCTGAGTTAGGACTAGCATTATAGCCTTTGTTAGGTATAGTGTCAGGGACTGAGCTAGGAGTTGTGTCAGGGCCTGAGCTAGGATGAGCCTCCAGGCCTCAGTTTGGGAGGGGTTCACAGCCTTGGGAGGAGTTTCCTGAATTTAATTAGGGAAAACATCAGGGATTTAGCATAATAAGAGTTAGTTCGTTAGCATAAGAGGAGGTATTCCTACAAGCACCCTGAAAGCCAACACAGGCAAATGCAGAAGTAAACCAGGCAGGCTGGTATAAAGGAATATTCCACAGAAGTTGAGTACATTTTGTTTAAGTTCAGTAAGAGTTTAAACATTATTTTTTTCAGAAAACTCTATTCAGAAGATGAAAGAATTTCATCCTAAAGAATCTCTTTAGCTAAATTTAACATTAGCAAAAGAGAAGTTTACGTTCAGGTCTAGGGCTAGTGTCAGGTAATGACCTAGGTTTGGAATCAAGCCCTTAGTTACTTATAGAATCAGGGCCTAATTTAGGATCTGTGCCAGGGCTTCGGGTAGGGACAGTGTCAGAGCCTGGTATAGGGAGAAAGTGAGGGCCTGAGTGAGGCCTAGCATCAGGCCCCTAGATGCAGACACTGTCAGGGCATGACTTAGGAGCAGCATCAGGGCGTTTGTGGAGTCAGCATTCGGGTCATAGTGAAAGACATGAGCAGGGCTTGAGTGAGTCACAGAATCAAGGCCTGGGTTAAGGAAAGCTTCAGGGCCTGAGTTAGGCACAGCCTCACGTCTTCAGTTAAGGAGAGCGACAGGGCTCTCTTTGGGACAGTGTCAGAACCTTGGATAGAAATGTGTCAGCATATTAGCTCAGGATAGTGTCCGGATTTTAGTTATTGATTGCAGCAGGACCCATGTTAGGGACAGATTCCAGGCCTTAGTGAGAGATAGTGTCAAGACCTTAGTTACTGAGAGCATCAGGGCCTTCTTTAGAAGCAATGTTAGGGCTTCATGTAAAAATCGCATCCCGGACTGGCTTGGGGTGAGCGACAGGGCCTGAGTGAGGCCTAGCGTCATTCCTGTAGGTGGGGACACTGTCAGGGCGTGACACAGGAGCAGCATCAGTGCCGTTGTTGGATCAGCATTATGGTCTTCGTTAAAGACATGAGCAGGCCTTCTGTTAGGGACAGCGTCACGGCTTACTTAGCGATATTTTCAGGACCTTAGTAAGAGATGGGATAGTAAATTAGCTGAGGATAGTGTGAGGACTTTAGATATTGATGGCATCAGGGCCTTAGTTAGGGACAGTGTCAGGCCTTGAGTTAGGCCTAACATCCAGGCCTTAGTTAGGGACAGTGTCACGGCATGGGGACTCAATTCAGGTCCTGACATGGGCACAGCATAAGGGCTTCAGTTAGCATAAGAGGCAGGACATTAGCTAGGGACAGGGTTAGGGTAAAGTCTAGGGATTGTGTCAGCAAATGACCTCGGGATAGTGTCAAGACCTTAGTTACTGAGAACCTGAGGGCCTTATTTAGGACCAGCATCAGGACCGGACTTAGGGCAAGAAACAGGGCCTGAGTGAGGCCCAGCTTCAGGCCCCTAGCTGGAGACAGTGTCAGGGCATGACGTCGAAGCAGCATCCGGGCCTTGGTTGGGTCAGCATTCGGGTCATAGTTAAGGACATGAGCAGGGCCTGAGTGCGTCAGAGAATCGAGGCCTCCGTTAGGGAAAGCTTCAGGGCCTGAGTTAGGCACAGCCTCAGGTCTTCATTTAAGGACAGCGACAGGCCTTTCTTTGGGACTGTGTCAGGTCCGTGGATAGAAAAGTGTCAGCATATTAGCTCAGGATAGTGTCCGGATTTTCATTATTGATTGCAGCAGGGCCCATGTTAGGGATAGATTCTGGGCCTTAGTGAGAGATAGGGTCAATGCCTTAATTAGGATTAGTCCGGGCCTTAGTTAGGGAGAGTATTAGGGTTTCAATTAGGATAAGATGCAGGACATTACCTTGGGACAGAGTCATGATCCGAGCCAGGGATAGTGTCAGAAAATGACCTGGGTTGGTGTCAAGACCTTAGTTATTTAGAGAATCAGGGCCTAATTTAGGACCTGTGTCAGGGCTTCGGGTAGGGACATCGTCAGAGCCTGACTTAGGGAGAACGTCTAGGCCTGAGTGAGGCCTAGTGCCAGCCCACCTGCTGGAGACACAGTCAGGGCATGACGTAGGAACAGCATCAGGGCCTTTGTGGGGTCAGCATGCAGGTCATAGTGAAAGACATGAACAGGGCCTGTGTTAGTCACAGAATCAAGGCCTCAGTTAGGGAAAGCTGCAGGGCCTGAGTTAGGCACAGCCTCAGGTCTTCACTTAAGGACGGCAACAGGCTTTCTTTTGGAAAGTATCAGGACAGTGGCTAGAAATGTGTCAGGATATTAGCTCTGGACAGTGTCCTTTTTTTAGTTATTAATTGCAGCAGGGACCATTAGGGACAGATTCCGGGCGCTCGTGAGAGATAGTGTGAAGGCCTTTGTTCGGATTGGTCAGGGCTTAGTTAGGGATACTATTAGGGTTTCATTTAGGATAAGATGCAGGACATGAGCTTGGGACAGAGTCAGGTTCCGGGCCAGGGATAGCGTCACGAAATGACCCAGGAAAAGCGTGAAGACCTTCGTTATTGAGAGCCTCAGGGCCTTACTTAGGACCAGCGTGAGGGCCTAAATCAGGACCACTGCCAGGGCTTCCTATACAGACAGCGTCAGAGCATAAGGAAGGTACAGCCAAAGGGCCTAAGTGAGGCTTATCTTTAGGGCCTGAGTTCGGGACACTGTCAGGGCATGACTTAGGAGCAGCAGAAGGGCCTCTGTGGGATCAGCGTGAGGGTCTTCACTAAAGACATTATCAGGGCCTCTGTTAGGGAGAGCCTCAGGGCCTCATTTTCGGACAGCATCAAGGCTTACTTTGGGTCAGTTTCAGGACCTTGGTAAGACCTGGGTCAGGATATTAACTCAGGATAGCATCAGGACTTTAGATATTGGCGGCAGTAGGGCCTTAGTTAGAGTCAGTGTCAGGGTGTGAGTTAGGAATATCATTATGGGCTTTGTTAGGTAATAGTGTCAGGGAGTGAGCTAGGAGTAGTGTCAGGGTCCGAGTTACGTGTAATGTCAGGGTCTTGGTTTGGGACAGTGTCAGGGCCTGGTTTAGCACGAGTCTCCAGGCCGTAGTTAGGGACAGGTTCAGAGCATCGGGAGTAATTTCAGCGCCTTATTTATGTTCAGCATCAGGGATGATTTAGTTAGCATAAGAGGAGCCATTCCTGCAAGAACCTTGAAGGCCAACACACGAGAATGTAAAAGTGAACCATGCATGCTGCTATGAAGGAATATTCCACAGCAGTTGAGTACACTTTGTTTAAGGTTAACAAGAGTTTAAAAATTATTGTTTTAAGAAAACAATATTCATATGATGAAAGAATTTCATCGTAAAGAATCTCTTTCCCTAAACTTGACATTAGCTAAAGTCAAGATTAGATTAAGGTCTAGGGGTAGTGTCAGTTAATGACCTGGATTTGGTGTCAAGACCTTAGTTACTTAGAGAATCAAGGCCTAAAATTTAGGACCTGCGTCAAGATTTTCGGTAGGGACAGCGTCAGACCTGACTTATGGAGAACGTCAGGGCCTGAGTGAGGCCTAGCGTCAGCCCCCTAGCTGCAGACACAGTCAGGGTACGACTTAGGAGCAGCATAAACACCTTGGTTGGGTCAGCGAAAGGTCATAGTGAAAGACATGAGCAGGCCTTGAGTGAGTCACAGAATCAAGGCCTCACTTAGGGAAAGCTTCAGGGCCTGAGTTAGGCACAGTGTCAGGTCTTCACTTACAGACACCGACCGGTTTGGGACAGTGTCAGGATCGTGCATAGAAATGTGTCAGGAAATTACCTCAGGACAGTGTCCGGATTTTAGTTATTGATTGCAACAGGTGCCATGTTAGGGACAGATTCCGGGCTTTAGTGAGAGATAGTGTCAAGGCCTTTGTTCGGATTAGTCAGGGCTTAGTTAGGGATACTATTAGGGTTTCATTTAGGATAAGATGCAGGACATGAGCTTGGGACAGACTCATGATCCGAGCCAGGGATAGTGTCAGAAAATGACCTGGGTTGGTGTCAAGACCTTAGTTATTTAGAGAATCAGGGCCTAATTTAGGACCTGTGTCAGGGCTTCGGGTAGGGACAGCGTCAGAGCCTGACTTAGGGAGAACGTCTAGGCCTGAGTGAGGCCTAGTGCCAGCCCACCTGCTGGAGACACAGTCAGGGCATGACGTAGGAACAGCATCAGGGCCTTTGTGGGGTTAGCATGCAGGTCATAGTGAAAGACATGAACAGGGCCTGTGTTAGTCACAGAATCAAGGCCTCAGTCAGGGAAAGCTTCAGGGCCTGAGTTAGGAACAGCCTCAGGTCTTCACTTAAGGACGGCAACAGGCTTTCTTTTGGAAAGTATCAGAACAGTGGATAGAAATGAGTCAGGATATTAGCTCAGGACAGTGTCCGGATTTTAGTTATTGATTGCAACAGGTCCCATGTTAGGGACAGATTCCGGGCTTTAGTGAGAGATAGTGTCAAGGCCTTTGTTCGGATTAGTCAGGGCTTAGTTAGGGATACTATTAGGGTTTCATTTAGGATAAGATGCAGGACATGAGCTTGGGACAGAGTCAGGTTCCGGGCCAGGGATAACGTCACGAAATGACCCAGGAAAAGCGTGAAGACCTTCGTTATTGAGAGCCTCAGGGCCTTACTTAGGACCAGCGTGAGGGCCTAAATCAGGACCACTGCCAGGGCTTCCTATACAGACAGCGTCAGAGCATAAGGAAGGTACAGCCAAAGGGCCTAAGTGAGGCTTATCTTTAGTTCCTGAGTTCGGGACACTGTCAGGGCAAGACATAGGAGCTGCAGAAGAGCCTCTGTGGCATCAGCGTGAGGGTCTTCACTAAAGACATTATCAGGGCCTCTGTTACTGAGAGCCTCAGGGCCTCATTTTCAGACAGCATCAAGGCTTACTTTGGGTCAGTTTCAGGACCTTGGTAAGACCTGGGTCAGGATATTAACTCAGGATAATATCAGGACTTTAGATATTGGCGGCAGTAGGGCCTTAGTTAGAGTCAGTGTCAGGGTCTGAGTTAGGAATATCATTATGGGCTTTGTTAGGTAATAGTGTCAGGGAGTGAGCTAGGAGTAGTGTCAGGGTCCGAGTTACGTGTAATGTCAGGGTCTTGGTTTGGGACAGTGTCAGGGCCTGGTTTAGCACGAGTCTCCAGGCCGTAGTTAGGGACAGGTTCAGAGCATCGGGAGTAATTTCAGCGCCTTATTTATGTTCAGCATCAGGGATGATTTAGTTAGCATAAGAGGAGCCATTCCTGCAAGAACCTTGAAGGCCAACACACAAGAATGTAAAAGTGAACCATGCATGCTGCTATGAAGGAATATTCCACAGCAGTTGAGTACACTTTGTTTAAGGTTAACAAGAGTTTAAAAATTATTGTTTTAAGAAACCAATATTCATATGATGAAAGAATTTCATCGTAAAGAATCTCTTTCCCTAAACTTGACATTAGCTAAAGTCAAGATTAGATTAAGGTCTAGGGGTAGTGTCAGTTAATGACCTAGTTTTAGTGTCAAGACCTTACTTACTTAGAGAATCAAGGCCTAAAATTTAGGACCTGCGTCAAGATTTTCGGTAGGGACAGCGTCAGACCTGACTTATGGAGAACTTCAGGGCCTGAGTGAGGCCTAGCGTCATCCCCGTAGCTGTAGACACAGTCAGGGCATGACTTAGGAGCAGCATAAACACCTTGGTTGGGTCAGCGAAAGGTCATAGTGAAAGACATGAGCAGGCCTTGAGTGAGTCACAGAATCAAGGCCTCCGTTAGGGAAAGCTTCAGGGCCTGAGTTAGGCACAGTGTCTGGTCTTCACTTAAAGACACCGACCGGTTTGGGACAGTGTCAGGATCGTGCATAGAAATGTGTCAGGAAAGTATCTCAGGACAGTGTCCGGATTTTAGTTATTGATTGCAACAGGTCCCATGTTAGGGACAGATTCCGGGCTTTAGTGAGAGATAGTGTCAAGGCCTTTGTTCGGATTGGTCAGGGCTTAGTTAGGCATACTATTAGGGTTTCATTTAGGATAAGATGCAGGACATTAGCTTGGGACAGAGTCAGGTTCCGGGCCAGGGATAACGTCACGAAATGACCCAGGAAAAGCGTGAAGACCTTCGTTATTGCGAGCCTCAGGGCCTTACTTAGGACCAGCGTGAGGGCCTAAATCAGGACCACTGCCAGGGCTTCCTATACAGACAGCGTCAGAGCATAAGGAAGGTACAGCCAAAGGGCCTAAGTGAGGCTTATCTTTAGGGCCTGAGTTCGGGACACTGTCAGGGCATGACTTAGGAGCAGCAGAAGGGCCTCTTTGGGATCAGCGTCAGGTTCTTCATTAAAGACATTATCAGGGCCTCTGTTAGGGAGAGCCTCAGGGCCTTATTTATGGACAGCATCAAGGCTTAGTTTTAGTCAGTTTCAGGACCTTGGTAAGACCTGGGTCAGGATATTAACTCAGGATAGTATCAGGATTTTAGATATTGGCGGCAGCTGGGCTTTAGTTAGAAACAGTGTCAGGGCCTGAGTTAGGACTAGCATTATGGCCTTTGTTAGGTATAGTGTCAGGGACTGAGCTAGGAGTTGTGTGAGGGCCTTTGCTAGGGACAGTGTCAGGGCCTGAGCTAGGATGAGCCTCCAGGCCTCAGTTTGGGACAGGTTCACAGCCTTGAGACTAATTTCAGGACGTTATTTAGGGACAGCATCAGGGATTTAGTTAGCATAACAGTAGGCATTCCTACAAGCACCCTTTAAGCCAACACACGCAGATGCAGAAGGAAACCATACACGCTGGTATAAAGGAATATTCCGCAGAAGTTGAGTACATTTTGTTTAAGGTCGGTAAGAGTTTAAACATTATTTTTTTCAGAAAACTCTATTCAGAAGATGAAAGAATTTCATCCTAAAGAATCTCTTTAGATAAATTTGACATTAGCAACGGACAAGGTTACATTCAGGTCTAGGGCTAGTGTCAGGTAATGACCTAGGTTTGGAATCAAGCCCTTAGGTACTTAGAGAATCAGGGCCTAATTTAAGACCTGTGCCAGGGCTTCGGGTAGGGACAGCGTCAGAGCCTGATATAGGGAGAAGGTGAGGGCCTGAGTGAGGCCCCTAGATGCAGACACTGTCAGGGCATGACTTAAGAGCAGCATTCAGGGCGTTTGTGGAGTCAGCATTCGGGTCATAGTGAAAGACATGAGCAGGGCCTGAGTGAGTCAGAGAATCGAGGCCTCAGTTAGGGAAATCTTGAGGTCCTGAGTTAGGCACAGCCTCTCGTCTTCAGTTAAGGACAGCGACAGGCCTTTCTTTGGGACTGTGTCTGGTGGGTGGATAGAAATGTGTCAGGATATTAGCTCAGGATAGTGTCCGGATTTTCATTATTGACTGCAGAAGGTCCCATGTTAGGGACAGATTCTGGGCCTTAGTGAGAGATAGGGTGAAAGTCTTAGTTAGGATCAGTGAGCGACTTAGTTAGGGAGAGTATTAGGGTTTCAATTAGGATAAGATGCAGGACATTAGCTTGGGACAGAGTCACGATCCGAGCCAGGGATAGTGTCAGCCAATGACCTGGGTTGGTGTCAAGACCTTAGTTACTTAGAGAATCAGGGCCTAATTTAGGACCTGTGTCAGGGTTTCGGGTAGGGACAGCGTCAGAGCCTGACTTAGGGAGAACATCTAGGCCTGAGTGCGGCCTAGTGTCAGCCCACTAGCTGGAGTCACAGGGCATGACGTAGGAATAGCATCAGGGCCTTTGTTGGGTCAGCATTCGGGTCATAGTGAAAGAAATGAGCAGGGCCTGTGTTAGTCACAGAATCAAGGCCTCAGTTAGGGAAAGTTTCAGGGCCTGAGTTAGGCACAGCCTCAGGTCTTCACTTAAGGACGGCAACAGGCTTTCTTTTGGAAAGTATCAGGACAGTGGATAGAAAGGAGTCAGGGTAATAGCTCAGGACAGTGTCCGGATTTTAGTTATTGATTGCAGCAGGGACCATTAGGGATATATTCTGGGTGTTGGTGAGAGATAGTGTGAAGGCCCTTGTTAGGTTTAATCAGGGCTTAGTTAGGGATACTATTAGGGTTTCATTTAGGATAAGATGCAGGACATGAGCTTGGGACAGAGTCAGGTTCCGGGCCAGGGATAGCGTCGCGAAATGACCCAGGAAATGCGTGAAGACCTTCGTTATTGAGAGCCTCAGGGCCTTACTTAGGACCAGCGTCAGGGC
Source organism: Kogia breviceps (assembly GCF_026419965.1). Classification (NCBI taxonomy): domain Eukaryota; kingdom Metazoa; phylum Chordata; class Mammalia; order Artiodactyla; family Physeteridae; genus Kogia; species Kogia breviceps. The sequence continues at coordinate 20,290 of NW_026711707.1, forward strand.
CTAAATCAGGACCACTGCCAGGTCTTCCTATACAGACAGCGTCAGAGCATAAGGAAGGTACAGCCAAAGGGCCTAAGTGAGGCTTATCTTTTTTTTTTTTTTTTTTTTTTTTTTTGCGGTATGCGGGCCTCTCACTGTTGTGGCCTCTCCCGTTGCGGAGCACAGGCTCCGGACGCACAGGCTCAGCGGCCATGGCTCACGGGCCTAGTTGCTCCGCGGCATGTGGGATCTTCCCGGACCAGGGCACGAACCCGTGTCTCCTGCATCGGCAGGCGGATTCTCAACCACTGCGCCACCAGGGAAGCCCGAGGCTTATCTTTAGGGCCTGAGTTCGGGACACTGTCAGGGCATGACTTAGGAGCAGCAGAAGGGCCTCTGTGGGATCAGTGTCAGGTTCTTCATTAAAGACATTATCAGGGTCTCTGTTAGGGAGAGCCTCAGGGCCTCATTTATGGACAGCATCAAGGCTTACTTTTAGTCAGTTTCAGGACCTTGGTAAGACCTGGGTCAGGATATTAACTCAGGATAATATCAGGATTTTAGATATTGGCGGCAGCTGGGCTTTAGTTAGAAACAGTGTCAGGGCCTGAGTTAGGACTAGCATTATAGCCTTTGTTAGGTATAGTCAGGGCCTTTTCTAGGGACAATGTCAGGTTCCGGGCCTTAGTGAGAAGTCGTGTCAAGGCCTTAGGCAGGATTATTCAGGGCCCTAGTTACGGAGAGTGTTAGGGTTTCATTTAGGATAAGATGCAGGACATGAGCTTGGGACAGAGTCAGGTTCCGGGCCAGGGATAGTGTCAGGAAACGACCAAGAGAAAGCGTTAAAACCTTAGTTATTGAGAGCATCGGGGCCTGACTTAGGACCAGAGTCAGGCCCTAAATCACGACCACTGCCCTGGCTTCATATAAGGACAGCATCAGAGCCTAAGTAAGGTACAGCCCAAGTGCCTAAGTGAGGCCTATCTTTAGGATCTGAGTTAGGGAAAGTGTCAGGGCATGACTTAGGAGCAGCAGAAGGGCCTCTGTGGGATCAGCCTGAGGGTCTTCATTAAAGACATTATCAGGGCCTCTGTTAGGGAGAGCCTCAGGACCTCATTTTCGGACAGCATCAAGGCTTACTTTGGGTCAGTTTCAGGACCTTGGTAAGACCTGGGTCAGGATATTAACTCAGGATAGTATCAGGACTTTAGATATTGGCGGCAGTAGGGCCTTAGTTAGAGTCAGTGTCAGGGTCTGAGTTAGGAATATCATTATGGCCTTTGTCAGGTATAGTGTCAGGGAGTGAGCTAGGAGTAGTGTCAGGGTCCGAGTTACGTGTAATGTCAGGGTCTTGGTTAGGGACAGTGTCAGCGCCTGGGTTAGCACGAGTCTCCAGGCCGTAGTTAGGGAGCGGTTCACAGCATCGGGAGTAATTTCAGCGCCTTATTTATGTTCAGCATCAGGGATGATTTAGTTAGCATAAGAGGAGCCATTCCTGCAAGAACCCTGAAGGCCAACACACAAGAATGTAAAAGTGAACCATGCACGCTGCTATGAAGGAATATTCCACAGCAGTTGAGTACACTTTGTTTAAGGTTAACAAGAGTTTAAAAATTATTGTTTTAAGAAACCAATATTCATATGATGAAAGAATTTCATCGTAAAGAATCTCTTTCCCTAAACTTGACATTAGCTAAAGTCAAGATTAGATTAAGGTCTAGGGGTAGTGTCAGTTAATGACCTGGATTTGGTGTCAAGACCTTAGTTACTTAGAGAATCAAGGCCTAAAATTTAGGACCTGCGTCAAGATTTTCGGTAGGGACAGATTCAGACCTGACTTATGGAGAACGTCAAGGCCTGAGTGAGGCCTAGCGTCAGCCTCCTAGCTGCAGACACAGTCAGGGTACGACTTAGGAGCAGCATAAACACCTTGGTTGGGTCAGCGAAAGGTCATAGTGAAAGACATGAGCAGGCCTTGAGTGAGTCACAGAATCAAGGCCTCACTTAGGGAAAGCTTCAGGGCCTGAGTTAGGCACAGTGTCAGGTCTTCACTTAAAGACACCGACCGGTTTGGGACAGTGTCAGGATCGTGCATAGAAATGTGTCAGGAAATTATCTCAGGACAGTGTCCGGATTTTAGTTATTGATTGCAACAGGTGCCATGTTAGGGACAGATTCCGGGCTTTAGTGAGAGATAGTGTCAAGGCCTTTGTTCGGATTGGTCAGGGCTTAGTTAGGGATACTATTAGGGTTTCATTTATTATAAGATGCAGGACATGAGCTTGGGACAGAGTCAGGTTCCGGGCCAGGGATAGCGTCACGAAATGACCCAGGAAAAGCGTGAAGACCTTCGTTATTGCGAGCCTCAGGGCCTTACTTAGGACCAGCGTGAGGGCCTAAATCAGGACCACTGCCAGGGCTTCCTATACAGACAGCGTCAGAGCATAAGGAAGGTACAGCCAAAGGGCCTAAGTGAGGCTTCTCTTTAGGGCCTGAGTTCGGGACACTGTCAGGGCATGACTTAGGAGCAGCAGAAGGGCCTCTGTGGGATCAGCGTCAGGTTCTTCATTAAAGACATTATCAGGGCCTCTGTTAGGGAGAGCCTCAGGGCCTCATTTATGGACAGCATCAAGGCTTACTTTGGGTCAGTTTCAGGACCTTGGTAAGACCTGGGTCAGGATATTAACTCAGGATAGTATCAGGATTTTAGATATTGGCGGCAGCTGGGCTGTAGTTAGAAACAGTGTCAGGGCCTGAGTTAGGACTAGCATTATAGCCTTTGTTAGGTATAGTGTCAGGGACTGAGCTAGGAGTTGTGTCAGGGCCTGAGCTAGGATGAGCCTCCAGGCCTCAGTTTGGGAGGGGTTCACAGCCTTGGGAGGAGTTTCCTGAATTTAATTAGGGAAAACATCAGGGATTTAGCATAATAAGAGTTAGTTCGTTAGCATAAGAGGAGGTATTCCTACAAGCACCCTGAAAGCCAACACAGGCAAATGCAGAAGTAAACCAGGCAGGCTGGTATAAAGGAATATTCCACAGAAGTTGAGTACATTTTGTTTAAGTTCAGTAAGAGTTTAAACATTATTTTTTTCAGAAAACTCTATTCAGAAGATGAAAGAATTTCATCCTAAAGAATCTCTTTAGCTAAATTTAACATTAGCAAAAGAGAAGTTTACGTTCAGGTCTAGGGCTAGTGTCAGGTAATGACCTAGGTTTGGAATCAAGCCCTTAGTTACTTATAGAATCAGGGCCTAATTTAGGATCTGTGCCAGGGCTTCGGGTAGGGACAGTGTCAGAGCCTGGTATAGGGAGAAAGTGAGGGCCTGAGTGAGGCCTAGCATCAGGCCCCTAGATGCAGACACTGTCAGGGCATGACTTAGGAGCAGCATCAGGGCGTTTGTGGAGTCAGCATTCGGGTCATAGTGAAAGACATGAGCAGGGCTTGAGTGAGTCACAGAATCAAGGCCTGGGTTAAGGAAAGCTTCAGGGCCTGAGTTAGGCACAGCCTCACGTCTTCAGTTAAGGAGAGCGACAGGGCTCTCTTTGGGACAGTGTCAGAACCTTGGATAGAAATGTGTCAGCATATTAGCTCAGGATAGTGTCCGGATTTTAGTTATTGATTGCAGCAGGACCCATGTTAGGGACAGATTCCAGGCCTTAGTGAGAGATAGTGTCAAGACCTTAGTTACTGAGAGCATCAGGGCCTTCTTTAGAAGCAATGTTAGGGCTTCATGTAAAAATCGCATCCCGGACTGGCTTGGGGTGAGCGACAGGGCCTGAGTGAGGCCTAGCGTCATTCCTGTAGGTGGGGACACTGTCAGGGCGTGACACAGGAGCAGCATCAGTGCCGTTGTTGGATCAGCATTATGGTCTTCGTTAAAGACATGAGCAGGCCTTCTGTTAGGGACAGCGTCACGGCTTACTTAGCGATATTTTCAGGACCTTAGTAAGAGATGGGATAGTAAATTAGCTGAGGATAGTGTGAGGACTTTAGATATTGATGGCATCAGGGCCTTAGTTAGGGACAGTGTCAGGCCTTGAGTTAGGCCTAACATCCAGGCCTTAGTTAGGGACAGTGTCACGGCATGGGGACTCAATTCAGGTCCTGACATGGGCACAGCATAAGGGCTTCAGTTAGCATAAGAGGCAGGACATTAGCTAGGGACAGGGTTAGGGTAAAGTCTAGGGATTGTGTCAGCAAATGACCTCGGGATAGTGTCAAGACCTTAGTTACTGAGAACCTGAGGGCCTTATTTAGGACCAGCATCAGGACCGGACTTAGGGCAAGAAACAGGGCCTGAGTGAGGCCCAGCTTCAGGCCCCTAGCTGGAGACAGTGTCAGGGCATGACGTCGAAGCAGCATCCGGGCCTTGGTTGGGTCAGCATTCGGGTCATAGTTAAGGACATGAGCAGGGCCTGAGTGCGTCAGAGAATCGAGGCCTCCGTTAGGGAAAGCTTCAGGGCCTGAGTTAGGCACAGCCTCAGGTCTTCATTTAAGGACAGCGACAGGCCTTTCTTTGGGACTGTGTCAGGTCCGTGGATAGAAAAGTGTCAGCATATTAGCTCAGGATAGTGTCCGGATTTTCATTATTGATTGCAGCAGGGCCCATGTTAGGGATAGATTCTGGGCCTTAGTGAGAGATAGGGTCAATGCCTTAATTAGGATTAGTCCGGGCCTTAGTTAGGGAGAGTATTAGGGTTTCAATTAGGATAAGATGCAGGACATTACCTTGGGACAGAGTCATGATCCGAGCCAGGGATAGTGTCAGAAAATGACCTGGGTTGGTGTCAAGACCTTAGTTATTTAGAGAATCAGGGCCTAATTTAGGACCTGTGTCAGGGCTTCGGGTAGGGACATCGTCAGAGCCTGACTTAGGGAGAACGTCTAGGCCTGAGTGAGGCCTAGTGCCAGCCCACCTGCTGGAGACACAGTCAGGGCATGACGTAGGAACAGCATCAGGGCCTTTGTGGGGTCAGCATGCAGGTCATAGTGAAAGACATGAACAGGGCCTGTGTTAGTCACAGAATCAAGGCCTCAGTTAGGGAAAGCTGCAGGGCCTGAGTTAGGCACAGCCTCAGGTCTTCACTTAAGGACGGCAACAGGCTTTCTTTTGGAAAGTATCAGGACAGTGGCTAGAAATGTGTCAGGATATTAGCTCTGGACAGTGTCCTTTTTTTAGTTATTAATTGCAGCAGGGACCATTAGGGACAGATTCCGGGCGCTCGTGAGAGATAGTGTGAAGGCCTTTGTTCGGATTGGTCAGGGCTTAGTTAGGGATACTATTAGGGTTTCATTTAGGATAAGATGCAGGACATGAGCTTGGGACAGAGTCAGGTTCCGGGCCAGGGATAGCGTCACGAAATGACCCAGGAAAAGCGTGAAGACCTTCGTTATTGAGAGCCTCAGGGCCTTACTTAGGACCAGCGTGAGGGCCTAAATCAGGACCACTGCCAGGGCTTCCTATACAGACAGCGTCAGAGCATAAGGAAGGTACAGCCAAAGGGCCTAAGTGAGGCTTATCTTTAGGGCCTGAGTTCGGGACACTGTCAGGGCATGACTTAGGAGCAGCAGAAGGGCCTCTGTGGGATCAGCGTGAGGGTCTTCACTAAAGACATTATCAGGGCCTCTGTTAGGGAGAGCCTCAGGGCCTCATTTTCGGACAGCATCAAGGCTTACTTTGGGTCAGTTTCAGGACCTTGGTAAGACCTGGGTCAGGATATTAACTCAGGATAGCATCAGGACTTTAGATATTGGCGGCAGTAGGGCCTTAGTTAGAGTCAGTGTCAGGGTGTGAGTTAGGAATATCATTATGGGCTTTGTTAGGTAATAGTGTCAGGGAGTGAGCTAGGAGTAGTGTCAGGGTCCGAGTTACGTGTAATGTCAGGGTCTTGGTTTGGGACAGTGTCAGGGCCTGGTTTAGCACGAGTCTCCAGGCCGTAGTTAGGGACAGGTTCAGAGCATCGGGAGTAATTTCAGCGCCTTATTTATGTTCAGCATCAGGGATGATTTAGTTAGCATAAGAGGAGCCATTCCTGCAAGAACCTTGAAGGCCAACACACGAGAATGTAAAAGTGAACCATGCATGCTGCTATGAAGGAATATTCCACAGCAGTTGAGTACACTTTGTTTAAGGTTAACAAGAGTTTAAAAATTATTGTTTTAAGAAAACAATATTCATATGATGAAAGAATTTCATCGTAAAGAATCTCTTTCCCTAAACTTGACATTAGCTAAAGTCAAGATTAGATTAAGGTCTAGGGGTAGTGTCAGTTAATGACCTGGATTTGGTGTCAAGACCTTAGTTACTTAGAGAATCAAGGCCTAAAATTTAGGACCTGCGTCAAGATTTTCGGTAGGGACAGCGTCAGACCTGACTTATGGAGAACGTCAGGGCCTGAGTGAGGCCTAGCGTCAGCCCCCTAGCTGCAGACACAGTCAGGGTACGACTTAGGAGCAGCATAAACACCTTGGTTGGGTCAGCGAAAGGTCATAGTGAAAGACATGAGCAGGCCTTGAGTGAGTCACAGAATCAAGGCCTCACTTAGGGAAAGCTTCAGGGCCTGAGTTAGGCACAGTGTCAGGTCTTCACTTACAGACACCGACCGGTTTGGGACAGTGTCAGGATCGTGCATAGAAATGTGTCAGGAAATTACCTCAGGACAGTGTCCGGATTTTAGTTATTGATTGCAACAGGTGCCATGTTAGGGACAGATTCCGGGCTTTAGTGAGAGATAGTGTCAAGGCCTTTGTTCGGATTAGTCAGGGCTTAGTTAGGGATACTATTAGGGTTTCATTTAGGATAAGATGCAGGACATGAGCTTGGGACAGACTCATGATCCGAGCCAGGGATAGTGTCAGAAAATGACCTGGGTTGGTGTCAAGACCTTAGTTATTTAGAGAATCAGGGCCTAATTTAGGACCTGTGTCAGGGCTTCGGGTAGGGACAGCGTCAGAGCCTGACTTAGGGAGAACGTCTAGGCCTGAGTGAGGCCTAGTGCCAGCCCACCTGCTGGAGACACAGTCAGGGCATGACGTAGGAACAGCATCAGGGCCTTTGTGGGGTTAGCATGCAGGTCATAGTGAAAGACATGAACAGGGCCTGTGTTAGTCACAGAATCAAGGCCTCAGTCAGGGAAAGCTTCAGGGCCTGAGTTAGGAACAGCCTCAGGTCTTCACTTAAGGACGGCAACAGGCTTTCTTTTGGAAAGTATCAGAACAGTGGATAGAAATGAGTCAGGATATTAGCTCAGGACAGTGTCCGGATTTTAGTTATTGATTGCAACAGGTCCCATGTTAGGGACAGATTCCGGGCTTTAGTGAGAGATAGTGTCAAGGCCTTTGTTCGGATTAGTCAGGGCTTAGTTAGGGATACTATTAGGGTTTCATTTAGGATAAGATGCAGGACATGAGCTTGGGACAGAGTCAGGTTCCGGGCCAGGGATAACGTCACGAAATGACCCAGGAAAAGCGTGAAGACCTTCGTTATTGAGAGCCTCAGGGCCTTACTTAGGACCAGCGTGAGGGCCTAAATCAGGACCACTGCCAGGGCTTCCTATACAGACAGCGTCAGAGCATAAGGAAGGTACAGCCAAAGGGCCTAAGTGAGGCTTATCTTTAGTTCCTGAGTTCGGGACACTGTCAGGGCAAGACATAGGAGCTGCAGAAGAGCCTCTGTGGCATCAGCGTGAGGGTCTTCACTAAAGACATTATCAGGGCCTCTGTTACTGAGAGCCTCAGGGCCTCATTTTCAGACAGCATCAAGGCTTACTTTGGGTCAGTTTCAGGACCTTGGTAAGACCTGGGTCAGGATATTAACTCAGGATAATATCAGGACTTTAGATATTGGCGGCAGTAGGGCCTTAGTTAGAGTCAGTGTCAGGGTCTGAGTTAGGAATATCATTATGGGCTTTGTTAGGTAATAGTGTCAGGGAGTGAGCTAGGAGTAGTGTCAGGGTCCGAGTTACGTGTAATGTCAGGGTCTTGGTTTGGGACAGTGTCAGGGCCTGGTTTAGCACGAGTCTCCAGGCCGTAGTTAGGGACAGGTTCAGAGCATCGGGAGTAATTTCAGCGCCTTATTTATGTTCAGCATCAGGGATGATTTAGTTAGCATAAGAGGAGCCATTCCTGCAAGAACCTTGAAGGCCAACACACAAGAATGTAAAAGTGAACCATGCATGCTGCTATGAAGGAATATTCCACAGCAGTTGAGTACACTTTGTTTAAGGTTAACAAGAGTTTAAAAATTATTGTTTTAAGAAACCAATATTCATATGATGAAAGAATTTCATCGTAAAGAATCTCTTTCCCTAAACTTGACATTAGCTAAAGTCAAGATTAGATTAAGGTCTAGGGGTAGTGTCAGTTAATGACCTAGTTTTAGTGTCAAGACCTTACTTACTTAGAGAATCAAGGCCTAAAATTTAGGACCTGCGTCAAGATTTTCGGTAGGGACAGCGTCAGACCTGACTTATGGAGAACTTCAGGGCCTGAGTGAGGCCTAGCGTCATCCCCGTAGCTGTAGACACAGTCAGGGCATGACTTAGGAGCAGCATAAACACCTTGGTTGGGTCAGCGAAAGGTCATAGTGAAAGACATGAGCAGGCCTTGAGTGAGTCACAGAATCAAGGCCTCCGTTAGGGAAAGCTTCAGGGCCTGAGTTAGGCACAGTGTCTGGTCTTCACTTAAAGACACCGACCGGTTTGGGACAGTGTCAGGATCGTGCATAGAAATGTGTCAGGAAAGTATCTCAGGACAGTGTCCGGATTTTAGTTATTGATTGCAACAGGTCCCATGTTAGGGACAGATTCCGGGCTTTAGTGAGAGATAGTGTCAAGGCCTTTGTTCGGATTAGTCAGGGCTTAGTTAGGCATACTATTAGGGTTTCATTTAGGATAAGATGCAGGACATTAGCTTGGGACAGAGTCAGGTTCCGGGCCAGGGATAACGTCACGAAATGACCCAGGAAAAGCGTGAAGACCTTCGTTATTGCGAGCCTCAGGGCCTTACTTAGGACCAGCGTGAGGGCCTAAATCAGGACCACTGCCAGGGCTTCCTATACAGACAGCGTCAGAGCATAAGGAAGGTACAGCCAAAGGGCCTAAGTGAGGCTTCTCTTTAGGGCCTGAGTTCGGGACACTGTCAGGGCATGACTTAGGAGCAGCAGAAGGGCCTCTTTGGGATCAGCGTCAGGTTCTTCATTAAAGACATTATCAGGGCCTCTGTTAGGGAGAGCCTCAGGGCCTTATTTATGGACAGCATCAAGGCTTAGTTTTAGTCAGTTTCAGGACCTTGGTAAGACCTGGGTCAGGATATTAACTCAGGATAGTATCAGGATTTTAGATATTGGCGGCAGCTGGGCTTTAGTTAGAAACAGTGTCAGGGCCTGAGTTAGGACTAGCATTATGGCCTTTGTTAGGTATAGTGTCAGGGACTGAGCTAGGAGTTGTGTGAGGGCCTTTGCTAGGGACAGTGTCAGGGCCTGAGCTAGGATGAGCCTCCAGGCCTCAGTTTGGGACAGGTTCACAGCCTTGAGACTAATTTCAGGACGTTATTTAGGGACAGCATCAGGGATTTAGTTAGCATAACAGTAGGCATTCCTACAAGCACCCTTTAAGCCAACACACGCAGATGCAGAAGGAAACCATACACGCTGGTATAAAGGAATATTCCGCAGAAGTTGAGTACATTTTGTTTAAGGTCGGTAAGAGTTTAAACATTATTTTTTTCAGAAAACTCTATTCAGAAGATGAAAGAATTTCATCCTAAAGAATCTCTTTAGATAAATTTGACATTAGCAACGGACAAGGTTACATTCAGGTCTAGGGCTAGTGTCAGGTAATGACCTAGGTTTGGAATCAAGCCCTTAGGTACTTAGAGAATCAGGGCCTAATTTAAGACCTGTGCCAGGGCTTCGGGTAGGGACAGCGTCAGAGCCTGATATAGGGAGAAGGTGAGGGCCTGAGTGAGGCCCCTAGATGCAGACACTGTCAGGGCATGACTTAAGAGCAGCATTCAGGGCGTTTGTGGAGTCAGCATTCGGGTCATAGTGAAAGACATGAGCAGGGCCTGAGTGAGTCAGAGAATCGAGGCCTCAGTTAGGGAAATCTTGAGGTCCTGAGTTAGGCACAGCCTCTCGTCTTCAGTTAAGGACAGCGACAGGCCTTTCTTTGGGACTGTGTCTGGTGGGTGGATAGAAATGTGTCAGGATATTAGCTCAGGATAGTGTCCGGATTTTCATTATTGACTGCAGAAGGTCCCATGTTAGGGACAGATTCTGGGCCTTAGTGAGAGATAGGGTGAAAGTCTTAGTTAGGATCAGTGAGCGACTTAGTTAGGGAGAGTATTAGGGTTTCAATTAGGATAAGATGCAGGACATTAGCTTGGGACAGAGTCACGATCCGAGCCAGGGATAGTGTCAGCCAATGACCTGGGTTGGTGTCAAGACCTTAGTTACTTAGAGAATCAGGGCCTAATTTAGGACCTGTGTCAGGGTTTCGGGTAGGGACAGCGTCAGAGCCTGACTTAGGGAGAACATCTAGGCCTGAGTGCGGCCTAGTGTCAGCCCACTAGCTGGAGTCACAGGGCATGACGTAGGAATAGCATCAGGGCCTTTGTTGGGTCAGCATTCGGGTCATAGTGAAAGAAATGAGCAGGGCCTGTGTTAGTCACAGAATCAAGGCCTCAGTTAGGGAAAGTTTCAGGGCCTGAGTTAGGCACAGCCTCAGGTCTTCACTTAAGGACGGCAACAGGCTTTCTTTTGGAAAGTATCAGGACAGTGGATAGAAAGGAGTCAGGGTAATAGCTCAGGACAGTGTCCGGATTTTAGTTATTGATTGCAGCAGGGACCATTAGGGATATATTCTGGGTGTTGGTGAGAGATAGTGTGAAGGCCCTTGTTAGGTTTAATCAGGGCTTAGTTAGGGATACTATTAGGGTTTCATTTAGGATAAGATGCAGGACATGAGCTTGGGACAGAGTCAGGTTCCGGGCCAGGGATAGCGTCGCGAAATGACCCAGGAAATGCGTGAAGACCTTCGTTATTGAGAGCCTCAGGGCCTTACTTAGGACCAGCGTCAGGGCCTAAATCAGGACCACTGCCAGGTCTTCCTATACAGACAGCGTCAGAGCATAAGGAAGGTACAGCCAAAGGGCCTAAGTGAGGCTTATCTTTAGGGCCTGAGTTCGGGACACTGTCAGGGCATGACTTAGGAGCAGCAGAAGGGCCTCTGTGGGATCAGTGTCAGGTTCTTCATTAAAGACATTATCAGGGTCTCTGTTAGGGAGAGCCTCAGGGCCTCATTTATGGACAGCATCAAGGCTTACTTTTAGTCAGTTTCAGGACCTTGGTAAGACCTGGGTCAGGATATTAACTCAGGATAATATCAGGATTTTAGATATTGGCGGCAGCTGGGCTTTAGTTAGAAACAGTGTCAGGGCCTGAGTTAGGACTAGCATTATAGCCTTTGTTAGGTATAGTCAGGGCCTTTTCTAGGGACAATGTCAGGTTCCGGGCCTTAGTGAGAAGTCGTGTCAAGGCCTTAGGCAGGATTATTCAGGGCCCTAGTTACGGAGAGTGTTAGGGTTTCATTTAGGATAAGATGCAGGACATGAGCTTGGGACAGAGTCAGGTTCCAGGCCAGGGATAGTGTCAGGAAACGACCAAGAGAAAGCGTTAAAACCTTAGTTATTGAGAGCATCGGGGCCTGACTTAGGACCAGAGTCAGGCCCTAAATCACGACCACTGCCCTGGCTTCATATAAGGACAGCATCAGAGCCTAAGTAAGGTACAGCCCAAGTGCCTAAGTGAGGCCTATCTTTAGGATCTGAGTTAGGGAAAGTGTCAGGGCATGACTTAGGAGCAGCAGAAGGGCCTCTGTGGGATCAGCCTGAGGGTCTTCATTAAAGACATTATCAGGGCCTCTGTTAGGGAGAGCCTCAGGACCTCATTTTCGGACAGCATCAAGGCTTACTTTGGGTCAGTTTCAGGACCTTGGTAAGACCTGGGTCAGGATATTAACTCAGGATAGTATCAGGACTTTAGATATTGGCGGCAGTAGGGCCTTAGTTAGAGTCAGTGTCAGGGTCTGAGTTAGGAATATCATTATGGCCTTTGTCAGGTATAGTGTCAGGGAGTGAGCTAGGAGTAGTGTCAGGGTCCGAGTTACGTGTAATGTCAGGGTCTTGGTTAGGGACAGTGTCAGCGCCTGGGTTAGCACGAGTCTCCAGGCCGTAGTTAGGGAGCGGTTCACAGCATCGGGAGTAATTTCAGCGCCTTATTTATGTTCAGCATCAGGGATGATTTAGTTAGCATAAGAGGAGCCATTCCTGCAAGAACCCTGAAGGCCAACACACAAGAATGTAAAAGTGAACCATGCACGCTGCTATGAAGGAATATTCCACAGCAGTTGAGTACACTTTGTTTAAGGTTAACAAGAGTTTAAAAATTATTGTTTTAAGAAACCAATATTCATATGATGAAAGAATTTCATCGTAAAGAATCTCTTTCCCTAAACTTGACATTAGCTAAAGTCAAGATTAGATTAAGGTCTAGGGGTAGTGTCAGTTAATGACCTAGTTTTAGTGTCAAGACCTTACTTACTTAGAGAATCAAGGCCTAAAATTTAGGACCTGCGTCAAGATTTTCGGTAGGGACAGCGTCAGACCTGACTTATGGAGAACTTCAGGGCCTGAGTGAGGCCTAGCGTCATCCCCGTAGCTGTAGACACAGTCAGGGCATGACTTAGGAGCAGCATAAACACCTTGGTTGGGTCAGCGAAAGGTCATAGTGAAAGACATGAGCAGGCCTTGAGTGAGTCACAGAATCAAGGCCTCCGTTAGGGAAAGCTTCAGGGCCTGAGTTAGGCACAGTGTCTGGTCTTCACTTAAAGACACCGACCGGTTTGGGACAGTGTCAGGATCGTGCATAGAAATGTGTCAGGAAAGTATCTCAGGACAGTGTCCGGATTTTAGTTATTGATTGCAACAGGTCCCATGTTAGGGACAGATTCCGGGCTTTAGTGAGAGATAGTGTCAAGGCCTTTGTTCGGATTGGTCAGGGCTTAGTTAGGCATACTATTAGGGTTTCATTTAGGATAAGATGCAGGACATTAGCTTGGGACAGAGTCAGGTTCCGGGCCAGGGATAACGTCACGAAATGACCCAGGAAAAGCGTGAAGACCTTCGTTATTGCGAGCCTCAGGGCCTTACTTAGGACCAGCGTGAGGGCCTAAATCAGGACCACTGCCAGGGCTTCCTATACAGACAGCGTCAGAGCATAAGGAAGGTACAGCCAAAGGGCCTAAGTGAGGCTTATCTTTAGGGCCTGAGTTCGGGACACTGTCAGGGCATGACTTAGGAGCAGCAGAAGGGCCTCTTTGGGATCAGCGTCAGGTTCTTCATTAAAGACATTATCAGGGCCTCTGTTAGGGAGAGCCTCAGGGCCTTATTTATGGACAGCATCAAGGCTTAGTTTTAGTCAGTTTCAGGACCTTGGTAAGACCTGGGTCAGGATATTAACTCAGGATAGTATCAGGATTTTAGATATTGGCGGCAGCTGGGCTTTAGTTAGAAACAGTGTCAGGGCCTGAGTTAGGACTAGCATTATGGCCTTTGTTAGGTATAGTGTCAGGGACTGAGCTAGGAGTTGTGTGAGGGCCTTTGCTAGGGACAGTGTCAGGGCCTGAGCTAGGATGAGCCTCCAGGCCTCAGTTTGGGACAGGTTCACAGCCTTGAGACTAATTTCAGGACGTTATTTAGGGACAGCATCAGGGATTTAGTTAGCATAACAGTAGGCATTCCTACAAGCACCCTTTAAGCCAACACACGCAGATGCAGAAGGAAACCATACACGCTGGTATAAAGGAATATTCCGCAGAAGTTGAGTACATTTTGTTTAAGGTCGGTAAGAGTTTAAACATTATTTTTTTCAGAAAACTCTATTCAGAAGATGAAAGAATTTCATCCTAAAGAATCTCTTTAGATAAATTTGACATTAGCAACGGACAAGGTTACATTCAGGTCTAGGGCTAGTGTCAGGTAATGACCTAGGTTTGGAATCAAGCCCTTAGGTACTTAGAGAATCAGGGCCTAATTTAAGACCTGTGCCAGGGCTTCGGGTAGGGACAGCGTCAGAGCCTGATATAGGGAGAAGGTGAGGGCCTGAGTGAGGCCCCTAGATGCAGACACTGTCAGGGCATGACTTAAGAGCAGCATTCAGGGCGTTTGTGGAGTCAGCATTCGGGTCATAGTGAAAGACATGAGCAGGGCCTGAGTGAGTCAGAGAATCGAGGCCTCAGTTAGGGAAATCTTGAGGTCCTGAGTTAGGCACAGCCTCTCGTCTTCAGTTAAGGACAGCGACAGGCCTTTCTTTGGGACTGTGTCTGGTGGGTGGATAGAAATGTGTCAGGATATTAGCTCAGGATAGTGTCCGGATTTTCATTATTGACTGCAGAAGGTCCCATGTTAGGGACAGATTCTGGGCCTTAGTGAGAGATAGGGTGAAAGTCTTAGTTAGGATCAGTGAGCGACTTAGTTAGGGAGAGTATTAGGGTTTCAATTAGGATAAGATGCAGGACATTAGCTTGGGACAGAGTCACGATCCGAGCCAGGGATAGTGTCAGCCAATGACCTGGGTTGGTGTCAAGACCTTAGTTACTTAGAGAATCAGGGCCTAATTTAGGACCTGTGTCAGGGTTTCGGGTAGGGACAGCGTCAGAGCCTGACTTAGGGAGAACATCTAGGCCTGAGTGCGGCCTAGTGTCAGCCCACTAGCTGGAGTCACAGGGCATGACGTAGGAATAGCATCAGGGCCTTTGTTGGGTCAGCATTCGGGTCATAGTGAAAGAAATGAGCAGGGCCTGTGTTAGTCACAGAATCAAGGCCTCAGTTAGGGAAAGTTTCAGGGCCTGAGTTAGGCACAGCCTCAGGTCTTCACTTAAGGACGGCAACAGGCTTTCTTTTGGAAAGTATCAGGACAGTGGATAGAAAGGAGTCAGGGTAATAGCTCAGGACAGTGTCCGGATTTTAGTTATTGATTGCAGCAGGGACCATTAGGGATATATTCTGGGTGTTGGTGAGAGATAGTGTGAAGGCCCTTGTTAGGTTTAATCAGGGCTTAGTTAGGGATACTATTAGGGTTTCATTTAGGATAAGATGCAGGACATGAGCTTGGGACAGAGTCAGGTTCCGGGCCAGGGATAGCGTCGCGAAATGACCCAGGAAATGCGTGAAGACCTTCGTTATTGAGAGCCTCAGGGCCTTACTTAGGACCAGCGTCAGGGCCTAAATCAGGACCACTGCCAGGTCTTCCTATACAGACAGCGTCAGAGCATAAGGAAGGTACAGCCAAAGGGCCTAAGTGAGGCTTATCTTTAGGGCCTGAGTTCGGGACACTGTCAGGGCATGACTTAGGAGCAGCAGAAGGGCCTCTGTGGGATCAGTGTCAGGTTCTTCATTAAAGACATTATCAGGGTCTCTGTTAGGGAGAGCCTCAGGGCCTCATTTATGGACAGCATCAAGGCTTACTTTTAGTCAGTTTCAGGACCTTGGTAAGACCTGGGTCAGGATATTAACTCAGGATAATATCAGGATTTTAGATATTGGCGGCAGCTGGGCTTTAGTTAGAAACAGTGTCAGGGCCTGAGTTAGGACTAGCATTATAGCCTTTGTTAGGTATAGTCAGGGCCTTTTCTAGGGACAATGTCAGGTTCCGGGCCTTAGTGAGAAGTCGTGTCAAGGCCTTAGGCAGGATTATTCAGGGCCCTAGTTACGGAGAGTGTTAGGGTTTCATTTAGGATAAGATGCAGGACATGAGCTTGGGACAGAGTCAGGTTCCGGGCCAGGGATAGTGTCAGGAAACGACCAAGAGAAAGCGTTAAAACCTTAGTTATTGAGAGCATCGGGGCCTGACTTAGGACCAGAGTCAGGCCCTAAATCACGACCACTGCCCTGGCTTCATATAAGGACAGCATCAGAGCCTAAGTAAGGTACAGCCCAAGTGCCTAAGTGAGGCCTATCTTTAGGATCTGAGTTAGGGAAAGTGTCAGGGCATGACTTAGGAGCAGCAGAAGGGCCTCTGTGGGATCAGCCTGAGGGTCTTCATTAAAGACATTATCAGGGCCTCTGTTAGGGAGAGCCTCAGGACCTCATTTTCGGACAGCATCAAGGCTTACTTTGGGTCAGTTTCAGGACCTTGGTAAGACCTGGGTCAGGATATTAACTCAGGATAGTATCAGGACTTTAGATATTGGCGGCAGTAGGGCCTTAGTTAGAGTCAGTGTCAGGGTCTGAGTTAGGAATATCATTATGGCCTTTGTCAGGTATAGTGTCAGGGAGTGAGCTAGGAGTAGTGTCAGGGTCCGAGTTACGTGTAATGTCAGGGTCTTGGTTAGGGACAGTGTCAGCGCCTGGGTTAGCACGAGTCTCCAGGCCGTAGTTAGGGAGCGGTTCACAGCATCGGGAGTAATTTCAGCGCCTTATTTATGTTCAGCATCAGGGATGATTTAGTTAGCATAAGAGGAGCCATTCCTGCAAGAACCCTGAAGGCCAACACACAAGAATGTAAAAGTGAACCATGCACGCTGCTATGAAGGAATATTCCACAGCAGTTGAGTACACTTTGTTTAAGGTTAACAAGAGTTTAAAAATTATTGTTTTAAGAAACCAATATTCATATGATGAAAGAATTTCATCGTAAAGAATCTCTTTCCCTAAACTTGACATTAGCTAAAGTCAAGATTAGATTAAGGTCTAGGGGTAGTGTCAGTTAATGACCTGGATTTGGTGTCAAGACCTTAGTTACTTAGAGAATCAAGGCCTAAAATTTAGGACCTGCGTCAAGATTTTCGGTAGGGACAGATTCAGACCTGACTTATGGAGAACGTCAAGGCCTGAGTGAGGCCTAGCGTCAGCCTCCTAGCTGCAGACACAGTCAGGGTACGACTTAGGAGCAGCATAAACACCTTGGTTGGGTCAGCGAAAGGTCATAGTGAAAGACATGAGCAGGCCTTGAGTGAGTCACAGAATCAAGGCCTCACTTAGGGAAAGCTTCAGGGCCTGAGTTAGGCACAGTGTCAGGTCTTCACTTAAAGACACCGACCGGTTTGGGACAGTGTCAGGATCGTGCATAGAAATGTGTCAGGAAATTATCTCAGGACAGTGTCCGGATTTTAGTTATTGATTGCAACAGGTGCCATGTTAGGGACAGATTCCGGGCTTTAGTGAGAGATAGTGTCAAGGCCTTTGTTCGGATTGGTCAGGGCTTAGTTAGGGATACTATTAGGGTTTCATTTATTATAAGATGCAGGACATGAGCTTGGGACAGAGTCAGGTTCCGGGCCAGGGATAGCGTCACGAAATGACCCAGGAAAAGCGTGAAGACCTTCGTTATTGCGAGCCTCAGGGCCTTACTTAGGACCAGCGTGAGGGCCTAAATCAGGACCACTGCCAGGGCTTCCTATACAGACAGCGTCAGAGCATAAGGAAGGTACAGCCAAAGGGCCTAAGTGAGGCTTCTCTTTAGGGCCTGAGTTCGGGACACTGTCAGGGCATGACTTAGGAGCAGCAGAAGGGCCTCTGTGGGATCAGCGTCAGGTTCTTCATTAAAGACATTATCAGGGCCTCTGTTAGGGAGAGCCTCAGGGCCTCATTTATGGACAGCATCAAGGCTTACTTTGGGTCAGTTTCAGGACCTTGGTAAGACCTGGGTCAGGATATTAACTCAGGATAGTATCAGGATTTTAGATATTGGCGGCAGCTGGGCTGTAGTTAGAAACAGTGTCAGGGCCTGAGTTAGGACTAGCATTATAGCCTTTGTTAGGTATAGTGTCAGGGACTGAGCTAGGAGTTGTGTCAGGGCCTGAGCTAGGATGAGCCTCCAGGCCTCAGTTTGGGAGGGGTTCACAGCCTTGGGAGGAGTTTCCTGAATTTAATTAGGGAAAACATCAGGGATTTAGCATAATAAGAGTTAGTTCGTTAGCATAAGAGGAGGTATTCCTACAAGCACCCTGAAAGCCAACACAGGCAAATGCAGAAGTAAACCAGGCAGGCTGGTATAAAGGAATATTCCACAGAAGTTGAGTACATTTTGTTTAAGTTCAGTAAGAGTTTAAACATTATTTTTTTCAGAAAACTCTATTCAGAAGATGAAAGAATTTCATCCTAAAGAATCTCTTTAGCTAAATTTAACATTAGCAAAAGAGAAGTTTACGTTCAGGTCTAGGGCTAGTGTCAGGTAATGACCTAGGTTTGGAATCAAGCCCTTAGTTACTTATAGAATCAGGGCCTAATTTAGGATCTGTGCCAGGGCTTCGGGTAGGGACAGTGTCAGAGCCTGGTATAGGGAGAAAGTGAGGGCCTGAGTGAGGCCTAGCATCAGGCCCCTAGATGCAGACACTGTCAGGGCATGACTTAGGAGCAGCATCAGGGCGTTTGTGGAGTCAGCATTCGGGTCATAGTGAAAGACATGAGCAGGGCTTGAGTGAGTCACAGAATCAAGGCCTGGGTTAAGGAAAGCTTCAGGGCCTGAGTTAGGCACAGCCTCACGTCTTCAGTTAAGGAGAGCGACAGGGCTCTCTTTGGGACAGTGTCAGAACCTTGGATAGAAATGTGTCAGCATATTAGCTCAGGATAGTGTCCGGATTTTAGTTATTGATTGCAGCAGGACCCATGTTAGGGACAGATTCCAGGCCTTAGTGAGAGATAGTGTCAAGACCTTAGTTACTGAGAGCATCAGGGCCTTCTTTAGAAGCAATGTTAGGGCTTCATGTAAAAATCGCATCCCGGACTGGCTTGGGGTGAGCGACAGGGCCTGAGTGAGGCCTAGCGTCATTCCTGTAGGTGGGGACACTGTCAGGGCGTGACACAGGAGCAGCATCAGTGCCGTTGTTGGATCAGCATTATGGTCTTCGTTAAAGACATGAGCAGGCCTTCTGTTAGGGACAGCGTCACGGCTTACTTAGCGATATTTTCAGGACCTTAGTAAGAGATGGGATAGTAAATTAGCTGAGGATAGTGTGAGGACTTTAGATATTGATGGCATCAGGGCCTTAGTTAGGGACAGTGTCAGGCCTTGAGTTAGGCCTAACATCCAGGCCTTAGTTAGTGACAGTGTCACGGCATGGGGACTCAATTCAGGTCCTGACATGGGCACAGCATAAGGGCTTCAGTTAGCATAAGAGGCAGGACATTAGCTAGGGACAGGGTTAGGGTAAAGTCTAGGGATTGTGTCAGCAAATGACCTCGGGATAGTGTCAAGACCTTAGTTACTGAGAACCTGAGGGCCTTATTTAGGACCAGCATCAGGACCGGACTTAGGGCAAGAAACAGGGCCTGAGTGAGGCCCAGCTTCAGGCCCCTAGCTGGAGACAGTGTCAGGGCATGACGTCGAAGCAGCATCCGGGCCTTGGTTGGGTCAGCATTCGGGTCATAGTTAAGGACATGAGCAGGGCCTGAGTGCGTCAGAGAATCGAGGCCTCCGTTAGGGAAAGCTTCAGGGCCTGAGTTAGGCACAGCCTCAGGTCTTCATTTAAGGACAGCGACAGGCCTTTCTTTGGGACTGTGTCAGGTCCGTGGATAGAAAAGTGTCAGCATATTAGCTCAGGATAGTGTCCGGATTTTCATTATTGATTGCAGCAGGGCCCATGTTAGGGATAGATTCTGGGCCTTAGTGAGAGATAGGGTCAATGCCTTAATTAGGATTAGTCCGGGCCTTAGTTAGGGAGAGTATTAGGGTTTCAATTAGGATAAGATGCAGGACATTACCTTGGGACAGAGTCATGATCCGAGCCAGGGATAGTGTCAGAAAATGACCTGGGTTGGTGTCAAGACCTTAGTTATTTAGAGAATCAGGGCCTAATTTAGGACCTGTGTCAGGGCTTCGGGTAGGGACATCGTCAGAGCCTGACTTAGGGAGAACGTCTAGGCCTGAGTGAGGCCTAGTGCCAGCCCACCTGCTGGAGACACAGTCAGGGCATGACGTAGGAACAGCATCAGGGCCTTTGTGGGGTCAGCATGCAGGTCATAGTGAAAGACATGAACAGGGCCTGTGTTAGTCACAGAATCAAGGCCTCAGTTAGGGAAAGCTGCAGGGCCTGAGTTAGGCACAGCCTCAGGTCTTCACTTAAGGACGGCAACAGGCTTTCTTTTGGAAAGTATCAGGACAGTGGCTAGAAATGTGTCAGGATATTAGCTCTGGACAGTGTCCTTTTTTTAGTTATTAATTGCAGCAGGGACCATTAGGGACAGATTCCGGGCGCTCGTGAGAGATAGTGTGAAGGCCTTTGTTCGGATTGGTCAGGGCTTAGTTAGGGATACTATTAGGGTTTCATTTAGGATAAGATGCAGGACATGAGCTTGGGACAGAGTCAGGTTCCGGGCCAGGGATAGCGTCACGAAATGACCCAGGAAAAGCGTGAAGACCTTCGTTATTGAGAGCCTCAGGGCCTTACTTAGGACCAGCGTGAGGGCCTAAATCAGGACCACTGCCAGGGCTTCCTATACAGACAGCGTCAGAGCATAAGGAAGGTACAGCCAAAGGGCCTAAGTGAGGCTTATCTTTAGGGCCTGAGTTCGGGACACTGTCAGGGCATGACTTAGGAGCAGCAGAAGGGCCTCTGTGGGATCAGCGTGAGGGTCTTCACTAAAGACATTATCAGGGCCTCTGTTAGGGAGAGCCTCAGGGCCTCATTTTCGGACAGCATCAAGGCTTACTTTGGGTCAGTTTCAGGACCTTGGTAAGACCTGGGTCAGGATATTAACTCAGGATAGCATCAGGACTTTAGATATTGGCGGCAGTAGGGCCTTAGTTAGAGTCAGTGTCAGGGTGTGAGTTAGGAATATCATTATGGGCTTTGTTAGGTAATAGTGTCAGGGAGTGAGCTAGGAGTAGTGTCAGGGTCCGAGTTACGTGTAATGTCAGGGTCTTGGTTTGGGACAGTGTCAGGGCCTGGTTTAGCACGAGTCTCCAGGCCGTAGTTAGGGACAGGTTCAGAGCATCGGGAGTAATTTCAGCGCCTTATTTATGTTCAGCATCAGGGATGATTTAGTTAGCATAAGAGGAGCCATTCCTGCAAGAACCTTGAAGGCCAACACACGAGAATGTAAAAGTGAACCATGCATGCTGCTATGAAGGAATATTCCACAGCAGTTGAGTACACTTTGTTTAAGGTTAAGAAGAGTTTAAAAATTATTGTTTTAAGAAAACAATATTCATATGATGAAAGAATTTCATCGTAAAGAATCTCTTTCCCTAAACTTGACATTAGCTAAAGTCAAGATTAGATTAAGGTCTAGGGGTAGTGTCAGTTAATGACCTGGATTTGGTGTCAAGACCTTAGTTACTTAGAGAATCAAGGCCTAAAATTTAGGACCTGCGTCAAGATTTTCGGTAGGGACAGCGTCAGACCTGACTTATGGAGAACGTCAGGGCCTGAGTGAGGCCTAGCGTCAGCCCCCTAGCTGCAGACACAGTCAGGGTACGACTTAGGAGCAGCATAAACACCTTGGTTGGGTCAGCGAAAGGTCATAGTGAAAGACATGAGCAGGCCTTGAGTGAGTCACAGAATCAAGGCCTCACTTAGGGAAAGCTTCAGGGCCTGAGTTAGGCACAGTGTCAGGTCTTCACTTACAGACACCGACCGGTTTGGGACAGTGTCAGGATCGTGCATAGAAATGTGTCAGGAAATTACCTCAGGACAGTGTCCGGATTTTAGTTATTGATTGCAACAGGTGCCATGTTAGGGACAGATTCCGGGCTTTAGTGAGAGATAGTGTCAAGGCCTTTGTTCGGATTAGTCAGGGCTTAGTTAGGGATACTATTAGGGTTTCATTTAGGATAAGATGCAGGACATGAGCTTGGGACAGACTCATGATCCGAGCCAGGGATAGTGTCAGAAAATGACCTGGGTTGGTGTCAAGACCTTAGTTATTTAGAGAATCAGGGCCTAATTTAGGACCTGTGTCAGGGCTTCGGGTAGGGACAGCGTCAGAGCCTGACTTAGGGAGAACGTCTAGGCCTGAGTGAGGCCTAGTGCCAGCCCACCTGCTGGAGACACAGTCAGGGCATGACGTAGGAACAGCATCAGGGCCTTTGTGGGGTTAGCATGCAGGTCATAGTGAAAGACATGAACAGGGCCTGTGTTAGTCACAGAATCAAGGCCTCAGTCAGGGAAAGCTTCAGGGCCTGAGTTAGGAACAGCCTCAGGTCTTCACTTAAGGACGGCAACAGGCTTTCTTTTGGAAAGTATCAGAACAGTGGATAGAAATGAGTCAGGATATTAGCTCAGGACAGTGTCCGGATTTTAGTTATTGATTGCAACAGGTCCCATGTTAGGGACAGATTCCGGGCTTTAGTGAGAGATAGTGTCAAGGCCTTTGTTCGGATTAGTCAGGGCTTAGTTAGGGATACTATTAGGGTTTCATTTAGGATAAGATGCAGGACATGAGCTTGGGACAGAGTCAGGTTCCGGGCCAGGGATAACGTCACGAAATGACCCAGGAAAAGCGTGAAGACCTTCGTTATTGAGAGCCTCAGGGCCTTACTTAGGACCAGCGTGAGGGCCTAAATCAGGACCACTGCCAGGGCTTCCTATACAGACAGCGTCAGAGCATAAGGAAGGTACAGCCAAAGGGCCTAAGTGAGGCTTATCTTTAGTTCCTGAGTTCGGGACACTGTCAGGGCAAGACATAGGAGCTGCAGAAGAGCCTCTGTGGCATCAGCGTGAGGGTCTTCACTAAAGACATTATCAGGGCCTCTGTTACTGAGAGCCTCAGGGCCTCATTTTCAGACAGCATCAAGGCTTACTTTGGGTCAGTTTCAGGACCTTGGTAAGACCTGGGTCAGGATATTAACTCAGGATAATATCAGGACTTTAGATATTGGCGGCAGTAGGGCCTTAGTTAGAGTCAGTGTCAGGGTCTGAGTTAGGAATATCATTATGGGCTTTGTTAGGTAATAGTGTCAGGGAGTGAGCTAGGAGTAGTGTCAGGGTCCGAGTTACGTGTAATGTCAGGGTCTTGGTTTGGGACAGTGTCAGGGCCTGGTTTAGCACGAGTCTCCAGGCCGTAGTTAGGGACAGGTTCAGAGCATCGGGAGTAATTTCAGCGCCTTATTTATGTTCAGCATCAGGGATGATTTAGTTAGCATAAGAGGAGCCATTCCTGCAAGAACCTTGAAGGCCAACACACAAGAATGTAAAAGTGAACCATGCATGCTGCTATGAAGGAATATTCCACAGCAGTTGAGTACACTTTGTTTAAGGTTAACAAGAGTTTAAAAATTATTGTTTTAAGAAACCAATATTCATATGATGAAAGAATTTCATCGTAAAGAATCTCTTTCCCTAAACTTGACATTAGCTAAAGTCAAGATTAGATTAAGGTCTAGGGGTAGTGTCAGTTAATGACCTAGTTTTAGTGTCAAGACCTTACTTACTTAGAGAATCAAGGCCTAAAATTTAGGACCTGCGTCAAGATTTTCGGTAGGGACAGCGTCAGACCTGACTTATGGAGAACTTCAGGGCCTGAGTGAGGCCTAGCGTCATCCCCGTAGCTGTAGACACAGTCAGGGCATGACTTAGGAGCAGCATAAACACCTTGGTTGGGTCAGCGAAAGGTCATAGTGAAAGACATGAGCAGGCCTTGAGTGAGTCACAGAATCAAGGCCTCCGTTAGGGAAAGCTTCAGGGCCTGAGTTAGGCACAGTGTCTGGTCTTCACTTAAAGACACCGACCGGTTTGGGACAGTGTCAGGATCGTGCATAGAAATGTGTCAGGAAAGTATCTCAGGACAGTGTCCGGATTTTAGTTATTGATTGCAACAGGTCCCATGTTAGGGACAGATTCCGGGCTTTAGTGAGAGATAGTGTCAAGGCCTTTGTTCGGATTGGTCAGGGCTTAGTTAGGCATACTATTAGGGTTTCATTTAGGATAAGATGCAGGACATTAGCTTGGGACAGAGTCAGGTTCCGGGCCAGGGATAACGTCACGAAATGACCCAGGAAAAGCGTGAAGACCTTCGTTATTGCGAGCCTCAGGGCCTTACTTAGGACCAGCGTGAGGGCCTAAATCAGGACCACTGCCAGGGCTTCCTATACAGACAGCGTCAGAGCATAAGGAAGGTACAGCCAAAGGGCCTAAGTGAGGCTTATCTTTAGGGCCTGAGTTCGGGACACTGTCAGGGCATGACTTAGGAGCAGCAGAAGGGCCTCTTTGGGATCAGCGTCAGGTTCTTCATTAAAGACATTATCAGGGCCTCTGTTAGGGAGAGCCTCAGGGCCTTATTTATGGACAGCATCAAGGCTTAGTTTTAGTCAGTTTCAGGACCTTGGTAAGACCTGGGTCAGGATATTAACTCAGGATAGTATCAGGATTTTAGATATTGGCGGCAGCTGGGCTTTAGTTAGAAACAGTGTCAGGGCCTGAGTTAGGACTAGCATTATGGCCTTTGTTAGGTATAGTGTCAGGGACTGAGCTAGGAGTTGTGTGAGGGCCTTTGCTAGGGACAGTGTCAGGGCCTGAGCTAGGATGAGCCTCCAGGCCTCAGTTTGGGACAGGTTCACAGCCTTGAGACTAATTTCAGGACGTTATTTAGGGACAGCATCAGGGATTTAGTTAGCATAACAGTAGGCATTCCTACAAGCACCCTTTAAGCCAACACACGCAGATGCAGAAGGAAACCATACACGCTGGTATAAAGGAATATTCCGCAGAAGTTGAGTACATTTTGTTTAAGGTCGGTAAGAGTTTAAACATTATTTTTTTCAGAAAACTCTATTCAGAAGATGAAAGAATTTCATCCTAAAGAATCTCTTTAGATAAATTTGACATTAGCAACGGACAAGGTTACATTCAGGTCTAGGGCTAGTGTCAGGTAATGACCTAGGTTTGGAATCAAGCCCTTAGGTACTTAGAGAATCAGGGCCTAATTTAAGACCTGTGCCAGGGCTTCGGGTAGGGACAGCGTCAGAGCCTGATATAGGGAGAAGGTGAGGGCCTGAGTGAGGCCCCTAGATGCAGACACTGTCAGGGCATGACTTAAGAGCAGCATTCAGGGCGTTTGTGGAGTCAGCATTCGGGTCATAGTGAAAGACATGAGCAGGGCCTGAGTGAGTCAGAGAATCGAGGCCTCAGTTAGGGAAATCTTGAGGTCCTGAGTTAGGCACAGCCTCTCGTCTTCAGTTAAGGACAGCGACAGGCCTTTCTTTGGGACTGTGTCTGGTGGGTGGATAGAAATGTGTCAGGATATTAGCTCAGGATAGTGTCCGGATTTTCATTATTGACTGCAGAAGGTCCCATGTTAGGGACAGATTCTGGGCCTTAGTGAGAGATAGGGTGAAAGTCTTAGTTAGGATCAGTGAGCGACTTAGTTAGGGAGAGTATTAGGGTTTCAATTAGGATAAGATGCAGGACATTAGCTTGGGACAGAGTCACGATCCGAGCCAGGGATAGTGTCAGCCAATGACCTGGGTTGGTGTCAAGACCTTAGTTACTTAGAGAATCAGGGCCTAATTTAGGACCTGTGTCAGGGTTTCGGGTAGGGACAGCGTCAGAGCCTGACTTAGGGAGAACATCTAGGCCTGAGTGCGGCCTAGTGTCAGCCCACTAGCTGGAGTCACAGGGCATGACGTAGGAATAGCATCAGGGCCTTTGTTGGGTCAGCATTCGGGTCATAGTGAAAGAAATGAGCAGGGCCTGTGTTAGTCACAGAATCAAGGCCTCAGTTAGGGAAAGTTTCAGGGCCTGAGTTAGGCACAGCCTCAGGTCTTCACTTAAGGACGGCAACAGGCTTTCTTTTGGAAAGTATCAGGACAGTGGATAGAAAGGAGTCAGGGTAATAGCTCAGGACAGTGTCCGGATTTTAGTTATTGATTGCAGCAGGGACCATTAGGGATATATTCTGGGTGTTGGTGAGAGATAGTGTGAAGGCCCTTGTTAGGTTTAATCAGGGCTTAGTTAGGGATACTATTAGGGTTTCATTTAGGATAAGATGCAGGACATGAGCTTGGGACAGAGTCAGGTTCCGGGCCAGGGATAGCGTCGCGAAATGACCCAGGAAATGCGTGAAGACCTTCGTTATTGAGAGCCTCAGGGCCTTACTTAGGACCAGCGTCAGGGCCTAAATCAGGACCACTGCCAGGTCTTCCTATACAGACAGCGTCAGAGCATAAGGAAGGTACAGCCAAAGGGCCTAAGTGAGGCTTATCTTTAGGGCCTGAGTTCGGGACACTGTCAGGGCATGACTTAGGAGCAGCAGAAGGGCCTCTGTGGGATCAGTGTCAGGTTCTTCATTAAAGACATTATCAGGGTCTCTGTTAGGGAGAGCCTCAGGGCCTCATTTATGGACAGCATCAAGGCTTACTTTTAGTCAGTTTCAGGACCTTGGTAAGACCTGGGTCAGGATATTAACTCAGGATAATATCAGGATTTTAGATATTGGCGGCAGCTGGGCTTTAGTTAGAAACAGTGTCAGGGCCTGAGTTAGGACTAGCATTATAGCCTTTGTTAGGTATAGTCAGGGCCTTTTCTAGGGACAATGTCAGGTTCCGGGCCTTAGTGAGAAGTCGTGTCAAGGCCTTAGGCAGGATTATTCAGGGCCCTAGTTACGGAGAGTGTTAGGGTTTCATTTAGGATAAGATGCAGGACATGAGCTTGGGACAGAGTCAGGTTCCGGGCCAGGGATAGTGTCAGGAAACGACCAAGAGAAAGCGTTAAAACCTTAGTTATTGAGAGCATCGGGGCCTGACTTAGGACCAGAGTCAGGCCCTAAATCACGACCACTGCCCTGGCTTCATATAAGGACAGCATCAGAGCCTAAGTAAGGTACAGCCCAAGTGCCTAAGTGAGGCCTATCTTTAGGATCTGAGTTAGGGAAAGTGTCAGGGCATGACTTAGGAGCAGCAGAAGGGCCTCTGTGGGATCAGCCTGAGGGTCTTCATTAAAGACATTATCAGGGCCTCTGTTAGGGAGAGCCTCAGGACCTCATTTTCGGACAGCATCAAGGCTTACTTTGGGTCAGTTTCAGGACCTTGGTAAGACCTGGGTCAGGATATTAACTCAGGATAGTATCAGGACTTTAGATATTGGCGGCAGTAGGGCCTTAGTTAGAGTCAGTGTCAGGGTCTGAGTTAGGAATATCATTATGGCCTTTGTCAGGTATAGTGTCAGGGAGTGAGCTAGGAGTAGTGTCAGGGTCCGAGTTACGTGTAATGTCAGGGTCTTGGTTAGGGACAGTGTCAGCGCCTGGGTTAGCACGAGTCTCCAGGCCGTAGTTAGGGAGCGGTTCACAGCATCGGGAGTAATTTCAGCGCCTTATTTATGTTCAGCATCAGGGATGATTTAGTTAGCATAAGAGGAGCCATTCCTGCAAGAACCCTGAAGGCCAACACACAAGAATGTAAAAGTGAACCATGCACGCTGCTATGAAGGAATATTCCACAGCAGTTGAGTACACTTTGTTTAAGGTTAACAAGAGTTTAAAAATTATTGTTTTAAGAAACCAATATTCATATGATGAAAGAATTTCATCGTAAAGAATCTCTTTCCCTAAACTTGACATTAGCTAAAGTCAAGATTAGATTAAGGTCTAGGGGTAGTGTCAGTTAATGACCTGGATTTGGTGTCAAGACCTTAGTTACTTAGAGAATCAAGGCCTAAAATTTAGGACCTGCGTCAAGATTTTCGGTAGGGACAGATTCAGACCTGACTTATGGAGAACGTCAAGGCCTGAGTGAGGCCTAGCGTCAGCCTCCTAGCTGCAGACACAGTCAGGGTACGACTTAGGAGCAGCATAAACACCTTGGTTGGGTCAGCGAAAGGTCATAGTGAAAGACATGAGCAGGCCTTGAGTGAGTCACAGAATCAAGGCCTCACTTAGGGAAAGCTTCAGGGCCTGAGTTAGGCACAGTGTCAGGTCTTCACTTAAAGACACCGACCGGTTTGGGACAGTGTCAGGATCGTGCATAGAAATGTGTCAGGAAATTATCTCAGGACAGTGTCCGGATTTTAGTTATTGATTGCAACAGGTGCCATGTTAGGGACAGATTCCGGGCTTTAGTGAGAGATAGTGTCAAGGCCTTTGTTCGGATTGGTCAGGGCTTAGTTAGGGATACTATTAGGGTTTCATTTATTATAAGATGCAGGACATGAGCTTGGGACAGAGTCAGGTTCCGGGCCAGGGATAGCGTCACGAAATGACCCAGGAAAAGCGTGAAGACCTTCGTTATTGCGAGCCTCAGGGCCTTACTTAGGACCAGCGTGAGGGCCTAAATCAGGACCACTGCCAGGGCTTCCTATACAGACAGCGTCAGAGCATAAGGAAGGTACAGCCAAAGGGCCTAAGTGAGGCTTCTCTTTAGGGCCTGAGTTCGGGACACTGTCAGGGCATGACTTAGGAGCAGCAGAAGGGCCTCTGTGGGATCAGCGTCAGGTTCTTCATTAAAGACATTATCAGGGCCTCTGTTAGGGAGAGCCTCAGGGCCTCATTTATGGACAGCATCAAGGCTTACTTTGGGTCAGTTTCAGGACCTTGGTAAGACCTGGGTCAGGATATTAACTCAGGATAGTATCAGGATTTTAGATATTGGCGGCAGCTGGGCTGTAGTTAGAAACAGTGTCAGGGCCTGAGTTAGGACTAGCATTATAGCCTTTGTTAGGTATAGTGTCAGGGACTGAGCTAGGAGTTGTGTCAGGGCCTGAGCTAGGATGAGCCTCCAGGCCTCAGTTTGGGAGGGGTTCACAGCCTTGGGAGGAGTTTCCTGAATTTAATTAGGGAAAACATCAGGGATTTAGCATAATAAGAGTTAGTTCGTTAGCATAAGAGGAGGTATTCCTACAAGCACCCTGAAAGCCAACACAGGCAAATGCAGAAGTAAACCAGGCAGGCTGGTATAAAGGAATATTCCACAGAAGTTGAGTACATTTTGTTTAAGTTCAGTAAGAGTTTAAACATTATTTTTTTCAGAAAACTCTATTCAGAAGATGAAAGAATTTCATCCTAAAGAATCTCTTTAGCTAAATTTAACATTAGCAAAAGAGAAGTTTACGTTCAGGTCTAGGGCTAGTGTCAGGTAATGACCTAGGTTTGGAATCAAGCCCTTAGTTACTTATAGAATCAGGGCCTAATTTAGGATCTGTGCCAGGGCTTCGGGTAGGGACAGTGTCAGAGCCTGGTATAGGGAGAAAGTGAGGGCCTGAGTGAGGCCTAGCATCAGGCCCCTAGATGCAGACACTGTCAGGGCATGACTTAGGAGCAGCATCAGGGCGTTTGTGGAGTCAGCATTCGGGTCATAGTGAAAGACATGAGCAGGGCTTGAGTGAGTCACAGAATCAAGGCCTGGGTTAAGGAAAGCTTCAGGGCCTGAGTTAGGCACAGCCTCACGTCTTCAGTTAAGGAGAGCGACAGGGCTCTCTTTGGGACAGTGTCAGAACCTTGGATAGAAATGTGTCAGCATATTAGCTCAGGATAGTGTCCGGATTTTAGTTATTGATTGCAGCAGGACCCATGTTAGGGACAGATTCCAGGCCTTAGTGAGAGATAGTGTCAAGACCTTAGTTACTGAGAGCATCAGGGCCTTCTTTAGAAGCAATGTTAGGGCTTCATGTAAAAATCGCATCCCGGACTGGCTTGGGGTGAGCGACAGGGCCTGAGTGAGGCCTAGCGTCATTCCTGTAGGTGGGGACACTGTCAGGGCGTGACACAGGAGCAGCATCAGTGCCGTTGTTGGATCAGCATTATGGTCTTCGTTAAAGACATGAGCAGGCCTTCTGTTAGGGACAGCGTCACGGCTTACTTAGCGATATTTTCAGGACCTTAGTAAGAGATGGGATAGTAAATTAGCTGAGGATAGTGTGAGGACTTTAGATATTGATGGCATCAGGGCCTTAGTTAGGGACAGTGTCAGGCCTTGAGTTAGGCCTAACATCCAGGCCTTAGTTAGGGACAGTGTCACGGCATGGGGACTCAATTCAGGTCCTGACATGGGCACAGCATAAGGGCTTCAGTTAGCATAAGAGGCAGGACATTAGCTAGGGACAGGGTTAGGGTAAAGTCTAGGGATTGTGTCAGCAAATGACCTCGGGATAGTGTCAAGACCTTAGTTACTGAGAACCTGAGGGCCTTATTTAGGACCAGCATCAGGACCGGACTTAGGGCAAGAAACAGGGCCTGAGTGAGGCCCAGCTTCAGGCCCCTAGCTGGAGACAGTGTCAGGGCATGACGTCGAAGCAGCATCCGGGCCTTGGTTGGGTCAGCATTCGGGTCATAGTTAAGGACATGAGCAGGGCCTGAGTGCGTCAGAGAATCGAGGCCTCCGTTAGGGAAAGCTTCAGGGCCTGAGTTAGGCACAGCCTCAGGTCTTCATTTAAGGACAGCGACAGGCCTTTCTTTGGGACTGTGTCAGGTCCGTGGATAGAAAAGTGTCAGCATATTAGCTCAGGATAGTGTCCGGATTTTCATTATTGATTGCAGCAGGGCCCATGTTAGGGATAGATTCTGGGCCTTAGTGAGAGATAGGGTCAATGCCTTAATTAGGATTAGTCCGGGCCTTAGTTAGGGAGAGTATTAGGGTTTCAATTAGGATAAGATGCAGGACATTACCTTGGGACAGAGTCATGATCCGAGCCAGGGATAGTGTCAGAAAATGACCTGGGTTGGTGTCAAGACCTTAGTTATTTAGAGAATCAGGGCCTAATTTAGGACCTGTGTCAGGGCTTCGGGTAGGGACATCGTCAGAGCCTGACTTAGGGAGAACGTCTAGGCCTGAGTGAGGCCTAGTGCCAGCCCACCTGCTGGAGACACAGTCAGGGCATGACGTAGGAACAGCATCAGGGCCTTTGTGGGGTCAGCATGCAGGTCATAGTGAAAGACATGAACAGGGCCTGTGTTAGTCACAGAATCAAGGCCTCAGTTAGGGAAAGCTGCAGGGCCTGAGTTAGGCACAGCCTCAGGTCTTCACTTAAGGACGGCAACAGGCTTTCTTTTGGAAAGTATCAGGACAGTGGCTAGAAATGTGTCAGGATATTAGCTCTGGACAGTGTCCTTTTTTTAGTTATTAATTGCAGCAGGGACCATTAGGGACAGATTCCGGGCGCTCGTGAGAGATAGTGTGAAGGCCTTTGTTCGGATTGGTCAGGGCTTAGTTAGGGATACTATTAGGGTTTCATTTAGGATAAGATGCAGGACATGAGCTTGGGACAGAGTCAGGTTCCGGGCCAGGGATAGCGTCACGAAATGACCCAGGAAAAGCGTGAAGACCTTCGTTATTGAGAGCCTCAGGGCCTTACTTAGGACCAGCGTGAGGGCCTAAATCAGGACCACTGCCAGGGCTTCCTATACAGACAGCGTCAGAGCATAAGGAAGGTACAGCCAAAGGGCCTAAGTGAGGCTTATCTTTAGGGCCTGAGTTCGGGACACTGTCAGGGCATGACTTAGGAGCAGCAGAAGGGCCTCTGTGGGATCAGCGTGAGGGTCTTCACTAAAGACATTATCAGGGCCTCTGTTAGGGAGAGCCTCAGGGCCTCATTTTCGGACAGCATCAAGGCTTACTTTGGGTCAGTTTCAGGACCTTGGTAAGACCTGGGTCAGGATATTAACTCAGGATAGCATCAGGACTTTAGATATTGGCGGCAGTAGGGCCTTAGTTAGAGTCAGTGTCAGGGTGTGAGTTAGGAATATCATTATGGGCTTTGTTAGGTAATAGTGTCAGGGAGTGAGCTAGGAGTAGTGTCAGGGTCCGAGTTACGTGTAATGTCAGGGTCTTGGTTTGGGACAGTGTCAGGGCCTGGTTTAGCACGAGTCTCCAGGCCGTAGTTAGGGAGCGGTTCACAGCATCGGGAGTAATTTCAGCGCCTTATTTATGTTCAGCATCAGGGATGATTTAGTTAGCATAAGAGGAGCCATTCCTGCAAGAACCTTGAAGGCCAACACACGAGAATGTAAAAGTGAACCATGCATGCTGCTATGAAGGAATATTCCACAGCAGTTGAGTACACTTTGTTTAAGGTTAACAAGAGTTTAAAAATTATTGTTTTAAGAAAACAATATTCATATGATGAAAGAATTTCATCGTAAAGAATCTCTTTCCCTAAACTTGACATTAGCTAAAGTCAAGATTAGATTAAGGTCTAGGGGTAGTGTCAGTTAATGACCTGGATTTGGTGTCAAGACCTTAGTTACTTAGAGAATCAAGGCCTAAAATTTAGGACCTGCGTCAAGATTTTCGGTAGGGACAGCGTCAGACCTGACTTATGGAGAACGTCAGGGCCTGAGTGAGGCCTAGCGTCAGCCCCCTAGCTGCAGACACAGTCAGGGTACGACTTAGGAGCAGCATAAACACCTTGGTTGGGTCAGCGAAAGGTCATAGTGAAAGACATGAGCAGGCCTTGAGTGAGTCACAGAATCAAGGCCTCACTTAGGGAAAGCTTCAGGGCCTGAGTTAGGCACAGTGTCAGGTCTTCACTTACAGACACCGACCGGTTTGGGACAGTGTCAGGATCGTGCATAGAAATGTGTCAGGAAATTACCTCAGGACAGTGTCCGGATTTTAGTTATTGATTGCAACAGGTGCCATGTTAGGGACAGATTCCGGGCTTTAGTGAGAGATAGTGTCAAGGCCTTTGTTCGGATTAGTCAGGGCTTAGTTAGGGATACTATTAGGGTTTCATTTAGGATAAGATGCAGGACATGAGCTTGGGACAGACTCATGATCCGAGCCAGGGATAGTGTCAGAAAATGACCTGGGTTGGTGTCAAGACCTTAGTTATTTAGAGAATCAGGGCCTAATTTAGGACCTGTGTCAGGGCTTCGGGTAGGGACAGCGTCAGAGCCTGACTTAGGGAGAACGTCTAGGCCTGAGTGAGGCCTAGTGCCAGCCCACCTGCTGGAGACACAGTCAGGGCATGACGTAGGAACAGCATCAGGGCCTTTGTGGGGTTAGCATGCAGGTCATAGTGAAAGACATGAACAGGGCCTGTGTTAGTCACAGAATCAAGGCCTCAGTCAGGGAAAGCTTCAGGGCCTGAGTTAGGAACAGCCTCAGGTCTTCACTTAAGGACGGCAACAGGCTTTCTTTTGGAAAGTATCAGAACAGTGGATAGAAATGAGTCAGGATATTAGCTCAGGACAGTGTCCGGATTTTAGTTATTGATTGCAACAGGTCCCATGTTAGGGACAGATTCCGGGCTTTAGTGAGAGATAGTGTCAAGGCCTTTGTTCGGATTAGTCAGGGCTTAGTTAGGGATACTATTAGGGTTTCATTTAGGATAAGATGCAGGACATGAGCTTGGGACAGAGTCAGGTTCCGGGCCAGGGATAACGTCACGAAATGACCCAGGAAAAGCGTGAAGACCTTCGTTATTGAGAGCCTCAGGGCCTTACTTAGGACCAGCGTGAGGGCCTAAATCAGGACCACTGCCAGGGCTTCCTATACAGACAGCGTCAGAGCATAAGGAAGGTACAGCCAAAGGGCCTAAGTGAGGCTTATCTTTAGTTCCTGAGTTCGGGACACTGTCAGGGCAAGACATAGGAGCTGCAGAAGAGCCTCTGTGGCATCAGCGTGAGGGTCTTCACTAAAGACATTATCAGGGCCTCTGTTACTGAGAGCCTCAGGGCCTCATTTTCAGACAGCATCAAGGCTTACTTTGGGTCAGTTTCAGGACCTTGGTAAGACCTGGGTCAGGATATTAACTCAGGATAATATCAGGACTTTAGATATTGGCGGCAGTAGGGCCTTAGTTAGAGTCAGTGTCAGGGTCTGAGTTAGGAATATCATTATGGGCTTTGTTAGGTAATAGTGTCAGGGAGTGAGCTAGGAGTAGTGTCAGGGTCCGAGTTACGTGTAATGTCAGGGTCTTGGTTTGGGACAGTGTCAGGGCCTGGTTTAGCACGAGTCTCCAGGCCGTAGTTAGGGACAGGTTCAGAGCATCGGGAGTAATTTCAGCGCCTTATTTATGTTCAGCATCAGGGATGATTTAGTTAGCATAAGAGGAGCCATTCCTGCAAGAACCCTGAAGGCCAACACACAAGAATGTAAAAGTGAACCATGCATGCTGCTATGAAGGAATATTCCACAGCAGTTGAGTACACTTTGTTTAAGGTTAACAAGAGTTTAAAAATTATTGTTTTAAGAAACCAATATTCATATGATGAAAGAATTTCATCGTAAAGAATCTCTTTCCCTAAACTTGACATTAGCTAAAGTCAAGATTAGATTAAGGTCTAGGGGTAGTGTCAGTTAATGACCTAGTTTTAGTGTCAAGACCTTACTTACTTAGAGAATCAAGGCCTAAAATTTAGGACCTGCGTCAAGATTTTCGGTAGGGACAGCG
The DNA here is from genome assembly GCF_026419965.1 of Kogia breviceps. Classification (NCBI taxonomy): domain Eukaryota; kingdom Metazoa; phylum Chordata; class Mammalia; order Artiodactyla; family Physeteridae; genus Kogia; species Kogia breviceps. The sequence goes on from NW_026711707.1 coordinate 54,586, forward strand.
TCAGACCTGACTTATGGAGAACTTCAGGGCCTGAGTGAGGCCTAGCGTCATCCCCGTAGCTGTAGACACAGTCAGGGCATGACTTAGGAGCAGCATAAACACCTTGGTTGGGTCAGCGAAAGGTCATAGTGAAAGACATGAGCAGGCCTTGAGTGAGTCACAGAATCAAGGCCTCCGTTAGGGAAAGCTTCAGGGCCTGAGTTAGGCACAGTGTCTGGTCTTCACTTAAAGACACCGACCGGTTTGGGACAGTGTCAGGATCGTGCATAGAAATGTGTCAGGAAAGTATCTCAGGACAGTGTCCGGATTTTAGTTATTGATTGCAACAGGTCCCATGTTAGGGACAGATTCCGGGCTTTAGTGAGAGATAGTGTCAAGGCCTTTGTTCGGATTGGTCAGGGCTTAGTTAGGCATACTATTAGGGTTTCATTTAGGATAAGATGCAGGACATTAGCTTGGGACAGAGTCAGGTTCCGGGCCAGGGATAACGTCACGAAATGACCCAGGAAAAGCGTGAAGACCTTCGTTATTGCGAGCCTCAGGGCCTTACTTAGGACCAGCGTGAGGGCCTAAATCAGGACCACTGCCAGGGCTTCCTATACAGACAGCGTCAGAGCATAAGGAAGGTACAGCCAAAGGGCCTAAGTGAGGCTTATCTTTAGGGCCTGAGTTCGGGACACTGTCAGGGCATGACTTAGGAGCAGCAGAAGGGCCTCTTTGGGATCAGCGTCAGGTTCTTCATTAAAGACATTATCAGGGCCTCTGTTAGGGAGAGCCTCAGGGCCTTATTTATGGACAGCATCAAGGCTTAGTTTTAGTCAGTTTCAGGACCTTGGTAAGACCTGGGTCAGGATATTAACTCAGGATAGTATCAGGATTTTAGATATTGGCGGCAGCTGGGCTTTAGTTAGAAACAGTGTCAGGGCCTGAGTTAGGACTAGCATTATGGCCTTTGTTAGGTATAGTGTCAGGGACTGAGCTAGGAGTTGTGTGAGGGCCTTTGCTAGGGACAGTGTCAGGGCCTGAGCTAGGATGAGCCTCCAGGCCTCAGTTTGGGACAGGTTCACAGCCTTGAGACTAATTTCAGGACGTTATTTAGGGACAGCATCAGGGATTTAGTTAGCATAACAGTAGGCATTCCTACAAGCACCCTTTAAGCCAACACACGCAGATGCAGAAGGAAACCATACACGCTGGTATAAAGGAATATTCCGCAGAAGTTGAGTACATTTTGTTTAAGGTCGGTAAGAGTTTAAACATTATTTTTTTCAGAAAACTCTATTCAGAAGATGAAAGAATTTCATCCTAAAGAATCTCTTTAGATAAATTTGACATTAGCAACGGACAAGGTTACATTCAGGTCTAGGGCTAGTGTCAGGTAATGACCTAGGTTTGGAATCAAGCCCTTAGGTACTTAGAGAATCAGGGCCTAATTTAAGACCTGTGCCAGGGCTTCGGGTAGGGACAGCGTCAGAGCCTGATATAGGGAGAAGGTGAGGGCCTGAGTGAGGCCCCTAGATGCAGACACTGTCAGGGCATGACTTAAGAGCAGCATTCAGGGCGTTTGTGGAGTCAGCATTCGGGTCATAGTGAAAGACATGAGCAGGGCCTGAGTGAGTCAGAGAATCGAGGCCTCAGTTAGGGAAATCTTGAGGTCCTGAGTTAGGCACAGCCTCTCGTCTTCAGTTAAGGACAGCGACAGGCCTTTCTTTGGGACTGTGTCTGGTGGGTGGATAGAAATGTGTCAGGATATTAGCTCAGGATAGTGTCCGGATTTTCATTATTGACTGCAGAAGGTCCCATGTTAGGGACAGATTCTGGGCCTTAGTGAGAGATAGGGTGAAAGTCTTAGTTAGGATCAGTGAGCGACTTAGTTAGGGAGAGTATTAGGGTTTCAATTAGGATAAGATGCAGGACATTAGCTTGGGACAGAGTCACGATCCGAGCCAGGGATAGTGTCAGCCAATGACCTGGGTTGGTGTCAAGACCTTAGTTACTTAGAGAATCAGGGCCTAATTTAGGACCTGTGTCAGGGTTTCGGGTAGGGACAGCGTCAGAGCCTGACTTAGGGAGAACATCTAGGCCTGAGTGCGGCCTAGTGTCAGCCCACTAGCTGGAGTCACAGGGCATGACGTAGGAATAGCATCAGGGCCTTTGTTGGGTCAGCATTCGGGTCATAGTGAAAGAAATGAGCAGGGCCTGTGTTAGTCACAGAATCAAGGCCTCAGTTAGGGAAAGTTTCAGGGCCTGAGTTAGGCACAGCCTCAGGTCTTCACTTAAGGACGGCAACAGGCTTTCTTTTGGAAAGTATCAGGACAGTGGATAGAAAGGAGTCAGGGTAATAGCTCAGGACAGTGTCCGGATTTTAGTTATTGATTGCAGCAGGGACCATTAGGGATATATTCTGGGTGTTGGTGAGAGATAGTGTGAAGGCCCTTGTTAGGTTTAATCAGGGCTTAGTTAGGGATACTATTAGGGTTTCATTTAGGATAAGATGCAGGACATGAGCTTGGGACAGAGTCAGGTTCCGGGCCAGGGATAGCGTCGCGAAATGACCCAGGAAATGCGTGAAGACCTTCGTTATTGAGAGCCTCAGGGCCTTACTTAGGACCAGCGTCAGGGCCTAAATCAGGACCACTGCCAGGTCTTCCTATACAGACAGCGTCAGAGCATAAGGAAGGTACAGCCAAAGGGCCTAAGTGAGGCTTATCTTTAGGGCCTGAGTTCGGGACACTGTCAGGGCATGACTTAGGAGCAGCAGAAGGGCCTCTGTGGGATCAGTGTCAGGTTCTTCATTAAAGACATTATCAGGGTCTCTGTTAGGGAGAGCCTCAGGGCCTCATTTATGGACAGCATCAAGGCTTACTTTTAGTCAGTTTCAGGACCTTGGTAAGACCTGGGTCAGGATATTAACTCAGGATAATATCAGGATTTTAGATATTGGCGGCAGCTGGGCTTTAGTTAGAAACAGTGTCAGGGCCTGAGTTAGGACTAGCATTATAGCCTTTGTTAGGTATAGTCAGGGCCTTTTCTAGGGACAATGTCAGGTTCCGGGCCTTAGTGAGAAGTCGTGTCAAGGCCTTAGGCAGGATTATTCAGGGCCCTAGTTACGGAGAGTGTTAGGGTTTCATTTAGGATAAGATGCAGGACATGAGCTTGGGACAGAGTCAGGTTCCGGGCCAGGGATAGTGTCAGGAAACGACCAAGAGAAAGCGTTAAAACCTTAGTTATTGAGAGCATCGGGGCCTGACTTAGGACCAGAGTCAGGCCCTAAATCACGACCACTGCCCTGGCTTCATATAAGGACAGCATCAGAGCCTAAGTAAGGTACAGCCCAAGTGCCTAAGTGAGGCCTATCTTTAGGATCTGAGTTAGGGAAAGTGTCAGGGCATGACTTAGGAGCAGCAGAAGGGCCTCTGTGGGATCAGCCTGAGGGTCTTCATTAAAGACATTATCAGGGCCTCTGTTAGGGAGAGCCTCAGGACCTCATTTTCGGACAGCATCAAGGCTTACTTTGGGTCAGTTTCAGGACCTTGGTAAGACCTGGGTCAGGATATTAACTCAGGATAGTATCAGGACTTTAGATATTGGCGGCAGTAGGGCCTTAGTTAGAGTCAGTGTCAGGGTCTGAGTTAGGAATATCATTATGGCCTTTGTCAGGTATAGTGTCAGGGAGTGAGCTAGGAGTAGTGTCAGGGTCCGAGTTACGTGTAATGTCAGGGTCTTGGTTAGGGACAGTGTCAGCGCCTGGGTTAGCACGAGTCTCCAGGCCGTAGTTAGGGAGCGGTTCACAGCATCGGGAGTAATTTCAGCGCCTTATTTATGTTCAGCATCAGGGATGATTTAGTTAGCATAAGAGGAGCCATTCCTGCAAGAACCCTGAAGGCCAACACACAAGAATGTAAAAGTGAACCATGCACGCTGCTATGAAGGAATATTCCACAGCAGTTGAGTACACTTTGTTTAAGGTTAACAAGAGTTTAAAAATTATTGTTTTAAGAAACCAATATTCATATGATGAAAGAATTTCATCGTAAAGAATCTCTTTCCCTAAACTTGACATTAGCTAAAGTCAAGATTAGATTAAGGTCTAGGGGTAGTGTCAGTTAATGACCTAGTTTTAGTGTCAAGACCTTACTTACTTAGAGAATCAAGGCCTAAAATTTAGGACCTGCGTCAAGATTTTCGGTAGGGACAGCGTCAGACCTGACTTATGGAGAACTTCAGGGCCTGAGTGAGGCCTAGCGTCATCCCCGTAGCTGTAGACACAGTCAGGGCATGACTTAGGAGCAGCATAAACACCTTGGTTGGGTCAGCGAAAGGTCATAGTGAAAGACATGAGCAGGCCTTGAGTGAGTCACAGAATCAAGGCCTCCGTTAGGGAAAGCTTCAGGGCCTGAGTTAGGCACAGTGTCTGGTCTTCACTTAAAGACACCGACCGGTTTGGGACAGTGTCAGGATCGTGCATAGAAATGTGTCAGGAAAGTATCTCAGGACAGTGTCCGGATTTTAGTTATTGATTGCAACAGGTCCCATGTTAGGGACAGATTCCGGGCTTTAGTGAGAGATAGTGTCAAGGCCTTTGTTCGGATTGGTCAGGGCTTAGTTAGGCATACTATTAGGGTTTCATTTAGGATAAGATGCAGGACATTAGCTTGGGACAGAGTCAGGTTCCGGGCCAGGGATAACGTCACGAAATGACCCAGGAAAAGCGTGAAGACCTTCGTTATTGCGAGCCTCAGGGCCTTACTTAGGACCAGCGTGAGGGCCTAAATCAGGACCACTGCCAGGGCTTCCTATACAGACAGCGTCAGAGCATAAGGAAGGTACAGCCAAAGGGCCTAAGTGAGGCTTATCTTTAGGGCCTGAGTTCGGGACACTGTCAGGGCATGACTTAGGAGCAGCAGAAGGGCCTCTTTGGGATCAGCGTCAGGTTCTTCATTAAAGACATTATCAGGGCCTCTGTTAGGGAGAGCCTCAGGGCCTTATTTATGGACAGCATCAAGGCTTAGTTTTAGTCAGTTTCAGGACCTTGGTAAGACCTGGGTCAGGATATTAACTCAGGATAGTATCAGGATTTTAGATATTGGCGGCAGCTGGGCTTTAGTTAGAAACAGTGTCAGGGCCTGAGTTAGGACTAGCATTATGGCCTTTGTTAGGTATAGTGTCAGGGACTGAGCTAGGAGTTGTGTGAGGGCCTTTGCTAGGGACAGTGTCAGGGCCTGAGCTAGGATGAGCCTCCAGGCCTCAGTTTGGGACAGGTTCACAGCCTTGAGACTAATTTCAGGACGTTATTTAGGGACAGCATCAGGGATTTAGTTAGCATAACAGTAGGCATTCCTACAAGCACCCTTTAAGCCAACACACGCAGATGCAGAAGGAAACCATACACGCTGGTATAAAGGAATATTCCGCAGAAGTTGAGTACATTTTGTTTAAGGTCGGTAAGAGTTTAAACATTATTTTTTTCAGAAAACTCTATTCAGAAGATGAAAGAATTTCATCCTAAAGAATCTCTTTAGATAAATTTGACATTAGCAACGGACAAGGTTACATTCAGGTCTAGGGCTAGTGTCAGGTAATGACCTAGGTTTGGAATCAAGCCCTTAGGTACTTAGAGAATCAGGGCCTAATTTAAGACCTGTGCCAGGGCTTCGGGTAGGGACAGCGTCAGAGCCTGATATAGGGAGAAGGTGAGGGCCTGAGTGAGGCCCCTAGATGCAGACACTGTCAGGGCATGACTTAAGAGCAGCATTCAGGGCGTTTGTGGAGTCAGCATTCGGGTCATAGTGAAAGACATGAGCAGGGCCTGAGTGAGTCAGAGAATCGAGGCCTCAGTTAGGGAAATCTTGAGGTCCTGAGTTAGGCACAGCCTCTCGTCTTCAGTTAAGGACAGCGACAGGCCTTTCTTTGGGACTGTGTCTGGT
>NW_026711708.1:5000-27500 GCF_026419965.1 Kogia breviceps
CCTCCGCAGCGCTGGGTGGGGCTGGCAGACTCCCTTCTTCTCATGGCACTGATTTGATCTCCACAGCTCAGAAAACACGTGCAAACACTCAGAAGATACCCAAGCACAGTGTCCTTTACCTGGCTCCCAGTCGCTGGCTCTCGGCCTCTATCTGTCTCTGTCTCTGTCACTCGCTCTCTGTCTTTCTCTCTCTCCTTCTCTGGCTCTCCCAGCCCCCCACCCCTGCTCTTCCTCCCACTCTTTCTCTCTTTCCTGCCCCCCTCCTCTCTTTCTCTCTTTCTCTCTCCCTCCCTCCCTCCCTCCCTCCCTCCCTCCCTCCCTCCCTCCCTCTCCCTCCCCCTCCCTCCTCCCTCCTCCCTCCCTCCTCCCTCCTCCCTCCCTCCCCCCCCCACCCCCACTCCTCCCTCCCTCCCTCCCTCCTCCCTCCTCCCTCCCCCCCCCCCCCTCTCTCTCTCTCTCTCTCTCTCTCTCTCTCTCTCTCTCTCTCTCGTCTCTCTCCCCCTGCCCGCCTTCCTCCCCTCCCTTTCTCCCTTCCTCTCTTTCTCTCTCCCTCTCCCTCACCCATCCCCACTCCCCCCCCCCATCCCCGGTCGGTCATGTGGCATCCTCATTTTCCACGAGAAGTCAGGAAGCCGGAAGCGATGTTGGACTGATGTTCGCATGCTACGGAATCCCCCTTCCCCGGGGATAGCTGCGCTGCTGAAGGGGATAGCCGCGTTGCCTCTGGCGGGCCGTGGCGGGTGGCGATGGTGTCTTTTCTTCTGTATGGATAGAAATGATTTGAAGAGGAGGCAGGATGGGCCTAGGTCCACTGACTCACACCAAGGCCCTTTGGGAGCTTTTCAGTGAATCGGGACGGAACATTGCTCTCCGTGCGGGGAGGGAACCGGGATGGGGCACCCCGAGATGGACCGCTTTGGCACACACGTGAGTTGGAATTTCAGGCGCTTTGGACGCGACGGGTGGGCTACCGGGACGCTCTGCCGCTCTGCCTCCCCGCCTCTCCCTCCCTCTTCTTCCTGACCTGAAAGGAGGACCAAAATCTTCCTCCTCCAGAAGCTCAAGCTCAAGCTCAAGCTCAAGCTCAGAGCCCGCCGTTTCGTTTCGAGTCAGTGAATTCTGGCTTGGGCTTCTCCTGCGTGTGTGTGTGCGTGTGTGTGTGTGGTGGTGGTGGTGGTGGGGGGGGGGGGGGCACAGTGCACGCGTCCCCCGGCCGTGGGTTGCTCTCTTCTCGAGCTGTCTCTTGGGGACAGGAACTTCTCAGGCGACAACTCAGAAGGATCGTGGAGGGAACATCGTTTTTCCTCCCTCTCCCACGACTGATCGATGCGGACGTACACACGGGAATCTCGCGCCCCCCTTCCCCGCCCCAACTGAGAGGAGTCACCGGTACGTGGACATCCTTGCGGTCACAGACGCTCTCCGTGGCTCTTCTATGTGGCCGGGCTCCCTGGCCTTCCTTCACCGCCCCCGCCCACCCCCCGATGAAGTTGCATCATCGTTCGTAGTGTCAATGCTGTGAGGAGATAAGCTTTTCGAAATAAAATTCTCCCCGCCTTTCCTTCCCAAGGGCACCGTGAACACCTACCTACCTACTCTCGTGTGCAGTGCTTATGGACCCAGCTGGAGCAGAGGACCCTCTCCGACACACCCACGGACTCACTTGCTCCGAGTCGTCGGGGAGAGGGTGTTTGGTTCTGTGTTTTAAACTGGTGGGCCGATGACACGTCATCTCCTAGGAAGCCACCGGGTTCACCTCACCGGTTCGGGTTCGGTGGCGTGAAGTACATTTACATCCTCCTTAGGTTTGACTCTGAAAGTCTTGGGGCCCTGAGTAGGACGCCCCCAAATGTGCCTCCGTGGCGTACGGATGTTTTGGAATTAGAGTGACAACACCACACCGCGAGAGGGACGCTCTGACTCTCCTTTACTTCTCCCCTCTGAAATCGGGAAGAAAATCTCTCACGTGAAAGGGGAGGGGGGCGGGCGGGAGGTGTAGGGATCACGACGAACTGAACTGAACTGAACTGCTTTCATGTCTCCTGAAATGTTCACGAATCATCTAAGTAGGATTGCTCATGACAAACAGAGGACATAGGTGTGGACGAGATAAGAATGTTTAAGGGGAACTTTCCCCCCAGTGCTTGTTTTCTGTAGGCCGACTTCAAGATTTTCCAGCATCTCTGGTCATCTCTGGGCTTACAGCTTGGCTAAGTGCCATGACAGGGTGAAATCTCAGCGAGTGTCTACATCATCGCCACATAAGATAAAATACTGAAACGTTCATGGCTCCACAAGTCTGAGGGTCTCCCTTCTTTGGACCTTTTACGGAGGAGAGACTGAGCATGTTCGGTTCCACGCCTAGCTAGATCTTGTGCTTTAGGGAAAGACTGTACTAGGTAGGAGCCTTGACTTCTACACAGTATTCCATGTTCACGCTGCTCACTGCGGTTGGCTTCCTTACTTTCACTGAAGGAAAAAAAAAAAAAAAAAAAGAAAGAAAAGAAAAAAGACAGTGTCCAAGGACGAAGCATTGTAAAGAAGGAACGTGTGTGGTCCTTCTTTAAGGACCTGAACCTGATGTCGCCATCCTCATGGGAGGAAGAGGACTTTTTTTTTTTTTTTTTTTTTTTCCGGGGGGTGGGGGGGTGGGGGGGCGCGCGGGTGGAGGCAAATTAGGAAGTATGGAGATGAGGTTTGGGGGAAGGAGCGAGAGGTTTTAGTCCTAAAGGTAGTCATTTCTCAATGGGAAAGAAAGAAATCAAGGGACAAGCTAAAAATGGGCACAGACGATTGGAAAAGGCGTGTGAAGAAAAGAGGCTTTCGAAAGGAATCAGATCTGTGGTCAGGACTGGATGAGGATGGATACAAAGACAGAAATGACTTTTCACATCAACATTGAAACCAGTGCCAAATTAAGATTTAGTTGCCTCTCTCTGTTCAAAGGACCAGGTTTGGGTTTAGGGTTTGGGTTTTTCTTCTATCGGTCTGCTCTGTCCATCATGAGAGATTAGATTAGATTAGGAAAGGATCTTTTCCTTTATCTTTAAGGAGGGAAAGAAAGAAAGAAAGAAAGAAAGAAAGAAAGAAAGAAAGAAAGAAAGAAAGAAAGAAAGAAAGAAAGAAAGAAAGAAAGAAAGGAAGAAAGAAAGGAAGGAAGGAAGGAAGGAAAAGAAAGGAAGGACGGAAGGAAGGAAGGAAGGAAGGACGGAAGGAAGGAAAGAAGGAAGAGAGAGAGAGAGAGAGAGAGAGAGAGAGAGAGAGAGAGAGAGAGAGAGAGAGAGAGAGAGAGAGAGAAAAGCTTATGTCTTTGTCAAAAGTCATCACTTATTTTCTAGGCTGCCTTTATCAGGTCTCGGAGGACTCACATCGACTTAGTCCTCTCGATAGTCAAAGAACCAGGTCTGGCTCAGAACTGAAAAAGAAGCTTCTCTCTCTGCCTAGCAAGTCTTTCCTTGGGATGCTGGTGACGTGCCTAAGGAAGCACTGTTTCACGGTGACCCATCATCTGATGAAGTGCCTTACAATCTTTTGGATATTTTGGACACACTTGCCCCCAAATTGAAGGACCGATGAAGTCCTTTGGACTTAGAGATAGGATCCAGGAGGAGAGGGCCCTCCAAGTAGCTCAAAAAATGTGTTCTCTCTCCTGAGAAATGAGAGAGATGAAACTGACTAAGTTTCTTGGGGAGGTTCGATGACACGGGAAGCGTTGTCCAAAGAGGAAGGAACGACGTGAAGTCTTCTTTGGCTTGTGTCTGTGCACCGATGTGTTCTAACGGTTCCAGAAATGATGGGATCTTTCTTCCCGGAAGTCTTCTCTGCCCTGGCATAAAGGGCTGTCTGTCGTCGTCAAAATGGAGGCTCACACGAAAGGGACTGTACCCAGTATCACGGAGATGTTCTAACCGACTTTCACGCCGAGGCGGCAACAACAGCCTGTTGAAAGATGGTGGGGGTGGCGGGGCACACGTGGGTGGAGCAAGTCCATTCTGTCCTTTCAGCATCCGGTCGGGGCTATGGCAGACGGGAGACGAGACGAGACGAGACGAGATGAGACGAGACGAGACGAGACGAGACGAGACGGCGGCCCAGCCGGTTGCTCCCTGGCCAACCTCCCCCCTGCCCCTCCCCTTGCATTCCTTCACCCGCCCATCCCACGGTGTCTTGAAGAGGAGTCCGATTGTCAATAGACGTGGGCAGGAAGATTTTCTACGGTCTACCGGCAACGGGAACGGCGACGTCTGACCTCTCGTGCTTGTAACCCTGGGGGGTGGGGGTGGGGGTGGGGGGGAACGTTTTTCTCTCTGGAAAGAAAACCTCCTCTCTCTGGATCCTCGGACCCCCAGCCACTGGACTTCATTCCACTGCCACTTATTTATTTATTTATTTTTGTGGGATGCGGGCCTCTCACTGTTGTGGCCTCTCCCGTGGCGGAGCACAGGCTCCGCGGCCATGGCTCACGGGCCCGGCCGCCACGCGGCGTGTGGGATCTTCCCGGACCGGGGCACGAACCCGTGTCCCCTGCATCGGCGGGCGGATCCTCAACCACTGCGCCACCGGGGAAGCCCTCCACTGCCACTTCGTAGGGGTCATCCAAACATTCTTGTGACCGTGGCTATGTTTTCCGTGTGGGTTGAGGTCTTCCCTCACCGCAAGCCTGATGTCCTCACCGTGGCACAGAGACTGTTAAAGAAACGAAATGTGCTTGCCGCCTGGGGTCTGCCTTCCACAGGCTTCCGGGTGATCAGATCGAGGCACCCCTTTCACTGGGCAAATCCTACAGTTCTTCACAGAAGCTCTTGAAAACTTTTTTGGAACCGGCACTCGTCCAGTCACGCTCAATCATCAGGCAGGGCCGGCAGAACCGATGGAAAAACTGGACTCCAAGAAGAGCAAGAATGACTTCCATGGGGTTGAGTGACCTGAGGAGGAGGAGGAGGAGGAGGAGGAGGAGGAGGAGGAGGAGGAGGAGGATGTGTATGACTACTTGTGTAAAATGGGACTGACTGGGGAAGCGGGGGATACTTAGGGGGTTGGGTGGGATGAACATATACACATTACTGTACATAAAATAGGGAATCAACAAGCATCTCCTACTATAGAGCACAGGATACTCTACTCAATACTTTGTAATAACCTATGAGAGAAAAGAATCTGAAAAAGAATCTTTTCAAAATTATTTATTTATTTATTTATTCATCCATTCATTCATTTATTTATATTGCGGTATGCGGGTCTCTCACTGTTGTGGCCTCTCCCGTTGTGGAGCACAGGCTCCGGACGCACAGGCTCACGGGCCTAGCTGCTCCGCGGCATGTGGGATTTTCCCGGACCGGGGCACGAACCCGTGTCCCCTGCATCGGCAGGCGGACTCTCAACCACTGCGCCACCGGGGAAGCCGCTAAAATATATATGTGTAGATATAGATAGATAGATAGATAGATAGATAGATAGATAGAGATTTATAAAAATCTCTGTCTCTCTGTCTCTCTGTCTCCGTCTCCGTGTCTCTCTCTCCGTGTCTCTCTCTCCCTCCCTCTCTCTCTCTCTCTCTCTCTCTCTATATATATATATATATATATATACATACATACATATATATATATATATATATATATATATATATGAGAGAGGGAGGGAGGGAGAGAGAGAGAGAACTGAATCACTGTGCCGTATACCTGAAACTAACACGACATTGTAAATGAATTATATTTCAAATATTTTTTAAAAAAATCTGGAAAAAAAAAAAAGAGAGGGAGTGGGATTAGGACTGATGGTTAAATCTTTTGTTTTCCACATACAAGGGAAACAGAAACAAACAAGGAAAACCCAAGTTTCTTTTTTTATTTTTAAAGATGGATATCCATTTGGTAACTTATACCTCTGTCAGCAGGATGGAATCACTGATCTTTTTCTCCTTACCTTCCTTAATTCAGAAACTCTCAGTGAGGCTTCTTATTTCCTTGGCGATACAGCTATTTGCATACGTTACCTGGAGGCCAAAATTATGTTTCCATGAGACAGGGATACACACTTCTGGATATGAAATTCTGGTGCTACTCGTTTCCCTTAGGGTGTTGTTCTTAACCTGAAAACGGGACTGCATCCCGAAGTTTTGTGAGTTCCCTTCAATCTCTGGCTACGACTCTCTCCATGAATGTTGGCCATTTTCTCCCACCCTTTTGGCTTGGCATCACTGAGGCCTAAAACGGCCTTTTGCCTGAAGCCCTGCAGACGGAAGCTAGAGAACTTGATGAAAACCTTAGAGAAACGGCCACAACGGCTCCTATGGAAAGAATCCTCGTGCCTGTTTCTGTGAGAGCCACTCCGAAATTTGAACCAAACACCCGACGACATCATCAGAGGTATTTCAAACTTCTAAAGTTACTTCGACCCTGACATCTAGAAATCTCCTTCACACACACACACACACACACACACACACACACACACACACACACACACACGAGTCACCAGCTCAGCTTTAATATGTTCCAAGGAACTTTCAGAGGAGGGAACTGTTGAGCTCCCAGAGTAGGCCGCCCCAAAATGTGCCTCCATGCTCTATTGAATTATTTTGAATTCAAGTGACAAGAACCGGCCAGCACAAGAGGGACACACTGGCCCTCCTTTCTGTCCTCCTGCGGAGGAAGATCTCAAGTGAAGACATCTGCTTCCACACATGTCCATGATTCTCAAATGGTGTAGTGGGGTTTCCAGGGTCAGGAAAAGGAGGGGACACCTTTTGCCTGGAGAAAAGGCCTGTTTCTCACACGTCCTCCTCCCGTCACCTCCTCTCTCCCTCCTTCCCTCCCTGCAGTTTGGAGGGGGCAGCCTGAGGGTGGCGAAATTGGGGAAAGAAAAGAGAAAAAGCCATTCATTAAAGAGAAGCTCGAGGCAAAGTCAAAGGCTCCGACCTGACCGGAGAGCTTTCTGCATTTGAATCGAGCGATTGAACGAGGCCCTGCGGAATGAATCGTCCGGACCTCCCCTCCCCCGCTCCTGGCAAAGGTCAGTCCAAGGGGACTTAGGAAGGAGCTCTGGAGAAGGAACGGGGGTGGGGGTGGGGGTGGGGGCGGGACCAACAGACAATAGCCGCTGCCTGCCTGCCTGCCTGCCTGCCTGCCTGCCTGCCTGCCTGCCGGGTTGAGGCCTGAGGGCTGAGGGCCACGCCGCCTCCTGTAACACAATCCCTTCCAGGAAACTGCTGTGATGACTATGTGGCAGTGAATCATCAAATCCGAACTCTCTTGGCCTATTTCTGCAAAAGGCCCGAGTCTCAGCTATGACAGATTCTCTGGATTTCTTCGCACATGGACTGACCCGCACCCTCCCATTCTGTCAGATCCTCCTTTGTACACACACCTCCACTGGAAGGGCTCTTTGGCCTCGTCCAGAAAAAGAACAAGCAAAAACAAACACACAAACAGACTGAAATGATGTGTCGGTATTTATTGGAAAGAAACACGCTCCTCTCACATACTTGAGGGCAGGAAGCGGAAGGCAGGTTCTCGGCCGGAGGGGGACGGGAAACCTGAACCGACGTCGGTCAGCGGGCCGCCCCCCCCACCCCCCTTCTCTCCCACGTCACGTGGGCGTCCCTGCCCTGCTGTTGATATTTCACTTGGGAAACTTCTGTAGGCCGGCCGAGATGCCAGCTTGCTGTCCTGCTGCTTCATGTCCATCTATCTCTGTCAGCCATGCCCAAAAGGCACGTGAAATCATGGAGAGCAAATAGCACACCCAGAGCTCTCTCTCTCTCTCTCTCTCTCTCTCTCTCTCTCTCTCTCTCTCTCTCTCTCTCTCTCCCCCCCCCCGTGTGTGTGTGTGTGTGTGTGTGTGTGTGTGTGTGTGTGTGTGTGCGCGTGTGTGTGTGTTTGGATTTCCCAGGAACCTATGAGGGAGCAAAGGGAGGGCTGGGTGAAGGAATCCTGGGTGCCTGTCATCGCACACCCTGCAGAGCACCATTTATTTCCATCTCCATATCTGAAAGACACTTAGTCCTCATTTCAGCAACTTGATGGTGATTCCCCTTCTAAATACATGACAAAACCTATGAAGTACTGGACTCATTGAATCTGTAGCTGCTAACAGGGTCCAGGGAGTTTTCAATCAATGGCAGGAAAAGAAATGATCCTGAACATAAAACTGCCAAGAATTCCTATGGATGGAGTTATCGTGGACCGACCACTGGTGAGACGTGCCATGGGGGCTCGCGTTGGACAGACTGGAATGGGATAGGTAGAGCCAGTCATCCCATGTTTTACCTCGAGCTGCAGAAGCAGAGAATATCATCTAAAAGCCTACCTTCATGGTATCTCAGTGCTCAGGGCTCTTCCTTCTCAGGGATCTTGTGTTCTGTAGGGATAATTCACGTGCTGGGGCAGTAGGTTCCCAGTATCATCTTGTGAAATGGATTAAATGATGTCTTCCTTTTGAAAAGATAAAGACTATTTGGAAAAGTTATTAACAGTGAACGCGTGACGTTATCCTCTCTGATCTATAAAGTAGAGTTGACCGTTGAACCACCAACATGGAGGGTTACGGCTGCCGACCCCGACCCCACGCGCTGTGAGCGTCCATGGATAACTTCACACTCAGGGCCCTGTATCTGCGCTTCCACCTCCGGGGACTCAGCAACCGACCACAGATCCTGCAGTGCCATAGTGCACACCTATGGAAAATATCCACCTATGAGTCACACGCACACGCACACACACACACACCCACACACACACCCACACCCCCACACACCCACACACATCACCCCCACCGCCCCCCCACAGACACACACTTCACAGTGCTGTTGGGCAACGGCCCTAGCACAACCTGAGAGCCTTCGTGGTATTCGGACTCCATTACCTTTGGTGTGTGTGTGTGTGTGTGTGTGTGTGTGTGTGTGTGTGTGTGTGTTCGTGTGTTCTTTTACCTTTAGTTTTGAGGACAGAGGTAGGGCCGAAAAGAGGTGAGCAAAGCCTTCCCCTGGAACCTGAGGAGGTGTTTAAGGGTTCTGGTTGGCAGATCACCAGTGTGCTGAGTGCCAGGTCCTGGGGACAGAGCTTCTCGAAAGAAAGAATGTGCTTCTTTGTGTCTTGGTGACCTGCCGACCGACCGACCGACCGACCGACCCTGGTGGGATGTGGAGCCCATCCGTGGGAAGGGCCCTTCTCGCCTGGGTCTCGGGAGGATCCTGGGTGCAGAAAGCTCCGCCCTCTACCTTGTATTTTGCCCGTGGAGTGGAGTTGGACGGTGTTTCTAAAGACTCACGCCGGGATACCAGGTTCTGCCGATTCCGGGACCGAAATAGGTCCTGCTCCATCCCCTCTCTCCCTCTCCCCTCTACTGCCTTCGTTCAGGCTCGCACCTCACCGGTCTCTGTCCTGGCTGGGCCTCTGACGACCCTGCCGGCCTCTACCCTGGCCCCTGCTCCCTTGGTTTCCGTGCCGCGTAGAGAGCCATGGTCCTCAAAAGGCAACTGGTCACCTTCTCCCTTTTGTGGAGTCAGTCCTGGCATGGCTCCTCCTGGCCTGGACGTTAACATCACGTGCAACGACTGACAGACTGTGTCCTTCCTCCCGGCCTGATCTTCTACAGGCTCCCCGCCGAAAAGGGGGGGTAAAAGTCCGCGTGTCTTCCCAAAGTTGAAGATTGGACACGCCTGCCTGGCCGATCGATTCCTAGCTCCGCCACTTGGGAAACCTACTGGATCTTCTGTCGAGACCGCAGAGACATCTTCCTTCGCGGTGCGGTCGTCGGCAGCGGTTCTCTAAGCCGGCCCCGACCGTGTCGGAAAGATGTGTCCCTCCGCCTGTCGAGGACCCGACGAGAGTCAGATACCTTAAGCTCGGTGACTTCCCTGCTGTCTCCCTTTCTGTGGCACAAGCCCATATCCCTGGGTGAGCCCTGTCTTCGCGTGGGCGTGACTTGGCACCACGGTCCGGAGGTCGTGGTGGAAGATCGTGTGCCCACGAAGAAGAGATCCTTGCTCCCGGGGGGGGGGGGGGGGGGCGGGGGACGTGGACTCTGGGCATCTAGCGTCCATCTTCTCCACGTTCTTCTGAACCCTGCTCTCCCTCTTTCCGCCCCACAGCTCGCCTGATGGTTCGTGGGGAGATGACATCCCAGCCGGCGAGAGCCAAATGATCTTCCCAACGCACGAGAAAAGGAGAGGCGCGGGCCCGGATCCGTCTTAATTTTCTATGCCTAAGAATTTCTAAGAGTTCTCATCCTCCTTTGGCATCGCCCGCGCCCCCCACCCACCCACCCCCCCCTCACCCACCCCCACTCACACCCCCCCCCCCCCACCACACACACACACACTCCGCACCCCCGCCAGAGTATAGTTGCTTTTTCAGATTGCCTCTCTTTGCTCAGATCCAACAGAAGAGATGTTAGGTTCGGACGCTTCTCTGGGTCTTTCTTTGTTTTCTTAGGAGGGCTCCCCGTGTCGCATGAAACTCAGAAGAAATACATGCGTAAGCTTCTCTCCTTGTGAGTCTGTTATAACACGTGGAAGATCATTTAAAGATCCGGAGGAGGCAAACTAGGATTCACGCACCCAAAGTGGAGCCGGGTGGCCGGTGGGAACGGGGTTCCAGGTGCCTTCCTGTTTGGGGGAGGGGGAGATCTCCCCCTCTACCCCTCTTGAGTTCCTGTGGCTGGACTCATTCTAAAATGGGCCCGATGGGCTTCCCTGGTGGCAAAGTGGTCGAGAGTCCGCCTGCCGATGCAGGGGACACAGGTTTGTGCCCCGGTCCGGGAGGATCCCACGTGCCGTGGAGCAGCTAGGCCCGTGAGCCGTGGCCGCTGAGCCTGCGTGTCCGGAGCCTGTGCTCCGCGACGGGAGAGGCCACAAGAGTGAGAGGCCCGTGTAATGCAAAAAAATAAAAATAAAAATAAAGTAACATGGGCCCAAGGCGCGGAGAGACGAAGGTGTGTGGGGGGAGCGGGGTGACCTTTCCTTTCATTCGAGGGCTGAGAAGTGGCTGAAGCGGGCGGCGTCTCTCCTGCTCAGACCGAGGAACGAACGGTACATGGGTGAGACAGACAGGGAACCGGACCGAGAGACTTAGGTTTTGGGGTGTGCCGTGAGCGAACGAGCGAGCGAAGGAAGAAGCTAAACAGAGCTCGGGTTTGCGGTGGTCCGCAGTGTTTGTCTCCGAAGGTTTCTCGGGCCCGAATGCCCTAATTTGCCGATCGCGGCGGCGGCCTCCTACCTCCGGAGGCAGGGAGTGCACCTTTCAGCCGAGAGATGGATGTCTCGCTTTCAGGGAGACACAGAGGAGAATCCCAGTGTCCCTCGGACAAACGTGGCTGCTTCTGGAGTCCCCCTTCGCTCAAAATCGTCAATGTGCCACGGAGGCCCGTTTTGGGGTGGCCGATCCTGGGCCCAACACCCTTCTCACGGAGAACAGGAATGGTCAGAATGGACGGTATCAAAGTCCAGGGCGCCACCAGCCTGTTTCAAAGACCTATCTGCCAGCAGCAGCTGTTAGCTGTAACCTCGTACTTTCCGAGTCCCCTCCACATACCCCCCCCCCGCCCCACCGCCGCCGCCGCCCCCGCCGCCACTTTGCCATCTTGGCCAATCCCAACGGATCCTCGCTTCACGAGCACCCTTACTGCTTGCCAGCTTCAGGGTGAACAGATCAGGTCGGCCGGCGGGGTGGTGGTGGTGGTGGTGGTGGTGGTGGTGGTGGTGGATCACGGTGGATGAATAGGAGGAGCGGAGAGGACGTGTAAGGCAGGGAATCTCTCCAAAGGTGGGCTCTTGGTGGGACGGAAACAAACGTTTTCTGTTTTCTTTTCTTTTCTTTTCTTTTCTTTTTTTTTTTTTTTTTTTTTTTTTTGTGGTACGCGGGCCTCTCACTGTCGTGGCCTCTCCCGTTGCGGAGCACAGGCTCCGGATGCGCAGGCTCAGTGGCCGTGGCTCATGGGCCTAGCCGCTCCGCGACATGTGGGGTCTTCCCGGACCGGGGCACGAACCCGTGGCCCCTGCATTGGCAGGCGGATTCTCAACCACTGCACCACCGGGGAAGCCCGGAAACAAACGTTTTGAATAGGGCACTGCCTGAGATTGGGTGAATCGGAGGGACCTCTACGGGGCCCCCCCCACCCCCTCCCCACCATGAAAGGGCCCCACACAAGCCTGCCCTTTTTACCCCAGTTGAAAACCCTCTCTAAAACCAGAAGGCCAAAAGAAGAATGACCGTGAGAGATCTGACCGGCCATCGCTTGGGACAACAGTGAGGCCAGTGAACCCAGTGAAAAGTGGACAGAGGGGCCTAGGTCCCTTGGCTCGACCCCTTCGCTGAGAAGCCAAAGCCTTTTACACGGGGATGAGCTTTTGCACACTTAGGTTTCTTCGGCCGGTGCAACGTTCACGAAACACGCCAAAGGAAGATGATCGAACGATGGACGTGTTTGTTGTCTGCCTGAGCCCACACGATACGAAATAGAAACTGGGGGAGGGTGTGTGTGCTGATGTTCGGGGTCTGGTGGGAGAAATCCTGGAGGGTTTTTGCCCTTAGGGTGCCTTGGTCTGGGGTTGACTTGTGTGCACTGAGAAAGAGGGCCGTTATTGAAGGCGCTGTGCAGATTTTGGACACCCTGATCCATGGAACCCTGAAGTTTGGGAACCTAGAAATCTTTTGGTCTGCATTTGAGTTGGAAATCATCTCCTCGACAGAAAGAAGTACATAGAAGGAGGAGGAGGAGGAGGAAGAGGGGGAGGGGGAGGGGGAGGGGGAGGGGAAATGGAATTGCATGAGCAGATCAGCCCTGGGGGCCTGAGTCTCAGACACACACAGACACACACACAGACACACAGACACAGACACAGACACAGACACACACACACACACACACACACACACACACACACACACACACACACGAGGCTCGCGGGAGTAAAAGAAGATGAACTTTTCCTCTGTGGACACCCACCCACGACTATACCTAGTTGTCCCAAGACGAGAAGCTCAGCTGTACATTGAACCCTTATCTGTTCCTGTGCTTTCTTGCCGAACATTCTCATGCGCTTCTTTCCCCTCGTGGAAGCACTTGGTATTCCCCACAGGTAGCCACCGTGGAACCAGCTGCTGATGATCCAAGAATTTGGAGGATTTCTGGAAATGATCAGTGATCCCGAGACAAACTCTCCCTTTCGTGATCCAAGCAACTCGGGGGGTGGGGGGGGTGGGGCTGCCTCTCACCCCCACCCCACCCACCGCCTTCTCCCTTGTGTACAAGCTATCTCTTTTAATTAAAAAAAAAAAAAAAAAAAAAAAAAAAAAAAAAAAAAAAAAAAAAGTTTTGCCGTGCTAGCCTTAGAAGCCTTGTGGAAACGACCTTCATTTTTCTGGTACTGCTGTGCCAGAATCTGGAAAGGGCCTGGTAACAGGTACTGTATGTCTGTAGCTCCCTTCTAGAGCTGGCCTGTTTCTGCGTAGGGATCCGAGTGCCGCAATGAACTTGTGAGAGAGCTCTCTTGAATGGCTTAGAAGGGAGCACTCCGGAATTCAGTCCACTAGAAAGGGAAGGGACCCAAAGGTTTTAGGCAAGTTCAGGTGGTGATCTAGGCTGAACCCTTCAGCCGAGAATAGCCAAGGTCAAGGTATGGGTTTTATGAAACTAGGCATGTCTTTAGCGTGATCAGCGTTCGAGGTCATCCTTTCCTTCTATCTACGTCGACCCCAAATCCAGTAAGTTCACGGGAGTGAACCAGATTCGTCGGCAAGAAAAAGAACTTGGGGATGATGGCTGACATCATCGTCTGAAGTCTCAGGAAGTGTTCACGGGCCATCTCGTCGTCATGGGATCTCGAACAAGTGATGTCGATAGCTCTAGGTGCAGGAACTCCTTAAGAAGCGTTATGTTTTGTGGTATGTCTACTTAAAAACAGTCTCGCCCAGACCTTTTGGGTCACTTTAGAAACTTCAGAGTTGGCATAAGTGGAATGATGGGGAATTCGTGGAATGTCTGGATCCTTTCCAAAGATAACCTATGGAAACGTTCGTTCATGGCTCGACAAGTCTCAGTGGACCTACTTCTGTCTCCTTATTACAGAAAGACTAAAGATGTTTCGATGTATGAGTCCACACCTCTGGCATCACTCTGG
Source organism: Kogia breviceps (assembly GCF_026419965.1). Lineage (NCBI taxonomy): Eukaryota > Metazoa > Chordata > Mammalia > Artiodactyla > Physeteridae > Kogia > Kogia breviceps. Next base: position 19,123 of record NW_026711708.1, read on the forward strand.
GGAAAAGAAAACATTTTTAAAAAGTGACACTGTGTGAAAATGTATGCTGGTGAAATGGAATCATCCCTTTGCCAGTCCAGAATCACTGGTGTCACAGACGCCGTTCACCCTGGCTTCCTAGTTCCTGTTCATGACCGATTCAGGTTTCTGAGGGTTCCGAATTCTGATTGTCCTTTTCTTGTTTTCTTCTCCATTCGTGTCTCAAAGAACTTTACGTTCCAAAAATATTTTTTAACCTACCAAATCATAGATTGTCCGTTTGTCACAAAAACTTTTAGGTTGAGAGATCTTTTCTTTCTTCCTTCCTTCCTTTCTTCCTTCCTTCCTTCCTTCCTTCCTTCCTTCCTTCCTTCCTTCCTTCCTTCCTTCCTTCCTTCCTTCGTCCCTCCCTCCCTCCCTCCCTCTCCTCTCCTCTCCTCTTGTCTCCTCTCCTCTCCTCTCCTTCCTCTCTCTCTCTCTCTCTCTCTCTCTCTCTTCTTTCTTTCTTTCTTTCTTTCTTTCTTTCTTTCTTTCTTTCTTTCTTTCTTTCTTTCTTTCTTTCTTTCTTTCTTTCTTTCTTTCTTTCTTTCTTTCTTTTTCTTTCTTTCTTTCTATCCCCCAAGTCTGTGCGTTGTGTTTCTTTCACTTTGTTCTGTTCCTAGGTACTAGGGATTTCTTTTAAATTCCATTAGCTTAAATAAGGGGCTTTGCATTTTTTGGCGAAAGCACCAGAAATGTATTTTCTCATTGAGTGTCGGAATGTTGTTTGCCGTGGATGAGGCAGGCTCTCCTTCTGCCAGATGACTGACGATTGGATGGAGGACAAGAGTACACGTGAGTAGGATCACGAACACTTACTGACGTTTCAGAGGACCTTAAATGAAAAACAGAGAAGCCTAGCCTCCCCCCTCCCCGCCCTGTAAAATTCGTCTGAAGTGGAGAGAAGACCTTGTTAAAAAATCATTTTGCTTTTCGTTCGATCCACATGGTGCGTGGATTTCCTAGCAGAAACTTAAGCGAGGTGTGTGTTCATCATTCAGCAGAATTCTAATTCTCTAGTTCTAAGGAAAACTACTCCAACGCTTGAGGAAGTCACCTTCCCGTGCAATCCTTAGGGAAAGCTCCCACCAAATTTAAGGATAGGAAATTTGGTTTGTAAACAAACGAGAGTCTTCATTTGGCGACCTTTGGTAGAAGTGGGGTGGGGGGGTTGTCTCACTTTCCATGGTTCCACTGTGCACACATTTCAATGACTAGGTGAAATCGCACCAAGAGCCTAACTACGTGTTTCAAATGTCAGTTTCCGCGATGGATGAACGGTAGCTGCGTCAAGTTCAAAGTCTGCTTCTTCCCGTTCGGTCTGCAGTGACTCCACCGATAACAAACGTGCGTGCCCCGTGTCCGGGGACCGATCCTCTTTCAGAGCCTGTCGGTGATTGCCTGGCGTGTATGTGTCTGTTTCCCAGGTCACACGCAGTGTGTCGTTGTGTTGCCCCCCGCCCCGGTCTGGTCTCCCCCGTCCATGGAAAATAAAAAGAAAGAATTGCCCGGGAACGACGAAAGTGCGGCTAAGAAACCCAAAATGATGACGCTGGGAGTCATCACTTGGATGGGGTTAGGAGACACCTGGGCATGCCTAGGACAACGCTGCCACCGTGTGAGAGACCAGCGCAAGGAGAGCTGAAGAAAACAAAGAAAAAAAAGGAGGAGGAGGAAGGGGAGGAGGAGGAGGAGGAGGAGGAGGAGGAGGAGGAGGAGGAGGAGGAGGAGGAAGAGGGTGGGGGGCGGGCGGGGGTGCGGGTGGGGGGAGGACAGGCTGAAGATGTCTCCAGGCGATGACGTTGGTGAAACCGTTCCCATTCAGAAAAGCACTTCCAGAGAAGAGAGTTCAGGACCCAGAGGGCACAAAGGGTTATCGTGTTGGAGGCTGATCTTCAGTTAGGGGAATAACAAGCAAACACACAAAACCTAGGACTGCTTATCCAGATGTAGAAAAGATACCACGCCAAGAAGGCAGGCAGGAGAGCAATGTTGAAGATTGCTGTTCCTAGGACCTTCCAAAATGAATCGGAGGCTTTCATGGCATGCTTTCTGTGACGGTCCACCACTCAATAAATCGTACTTTGGCTCTCTTTTTATTTCTCTACCTTTTAAATGGTGAGTGAGTAAGAGAGTTTTAAAATGTTTTGATAGGATTTTTTTTTTTTTTTTTTTTTTTTTTTTTTTTTTTTTTGTGGTACGCGGGCCTCTCACTGTTGTGGCCTCTCCCATTGCGGAGCACAGGCTCCGGACGCGCAGGCCCAGCGGCCATGGCTCACGGGCCCAGCCGCTCCGCGGCATGTGGGATCTTCCCGGACCAGGGCACGAACCCGTGTCCCCTGCATCGGCAGGCGGACTCTCAACCACTGCGCCACCAGGGAAGCCCCCTGATAGGATTTTTGAATGTCGTGGGAGAACGGTATTTTCCCCCCGTGGATGAACAAGATTGCTTTTTCGAGCTTCACCTTTCACGGTCATTTTAGGGTCCTGAACTGCCCTGCCAAGTGAGCCCTGTGTGTCGCTGTGTCCCTTCAGAAGGGTTGGTGCTTGATGACATCATGATATCGAAATCTTGATGGTTGACTTACAGGACCACTGTTGGGAGTTTGTTTGTCGTCTTAATCTTCCTTACCTACTGCACTCACGTGACTGTCCACTCTTTGTCTCACTTCTCTCTCCGCACCCCCACCCCCCACCCCCCACCCCCCACCCGGTCCTTCTCTCATAGATATAGACGTACGGGCACAGAGAGCGCTAACAGTGCGTCCGTACCTATCTCTCCATCGTTACAGGTGTTGGTACAGATAGACATGTACATGTCGTCTTTACCCCCTCCGTGGGCACTTAGTGGAGTTGCTGGGTCGCATGGTAGTTTTCTGTGCAGTGTTTTGAGGGACTTCCTTTCTGTTTTCCATACTGCTGTCTTTTGTCGGAGAGCCGTTCTCTCACCCGCCGGGTGACATCTCTGAGTCCTCCCTCCGGCGTGCCACGGTGGTGGTGGTCTCTCTCAGCTTGAAAAATACGTGTTGGATCGGGAGGAAGGAGGCACTTTTTCTGCTTGTACGAACTTGCTGTCGCAACTCCAGATCCTGTGCCTGTCCGAATATCTTCGTCCAGAGAGATGCGTGTGTGCGCTTTTTTCGTTGCCCCGTTGAATTCTTTCACTAAAAGAGGTTTTCTGTTTTATTTCTGTTTGTTTTGTTGTTGTGTTTTGTTTGTTTGGTTTTTACTAAGAAAGTTGTGTTCTTTCTTTCTTTCTTTTTTCTTTTTTTCTTTTTTTCTCTTCTTCTTTTTTTTCTCTAATGAAAATGTTCTGTTCTGGCCTCCTGCCCACTTTTCTCACTGGGTCGCTTGTTTTCTGGAGGCTGAATTGTGTGAGGTCTTGGTCTGTTTTGGATAGGCTCCCCTGACGGGATGTGCTTGGGCTTGTCCTAGGCCTTTATACGTCCACGTCCACGTATACGTATGCCACAAGCGTACGTAATGTGTGTACGTATGCGATACGTGCACGCTTTTCTCTTTGTTTTAAAGGCCAGAGAAGTTCTACAGCTTGACTTCTTGGTTGGTATGGTTTGGTGTGGTCCTGGTGGGACTACGGTTCGCTGTCAGTACTCACCGCACTCCACACACACACGCACGCACGCACACGCACACACACGCTCACACACACTCGCACTCAGAGTGTTGCCTTGTGTCGACGTACCGGAACTCAGTTTCTTTAGTGGATGGCTATTGACTCCACCCTCGCCCCCTCCCCACCAGCCGCCCGCATTCCCCCAACCCCCGCCTCACCCGCCCCCACCCCCCCCACCCCCGCCCGGCCCGTGATGGATCGTGGTCAGTCCGTTATGAAATCCATGTTCTCGTGACCGCAAGTGCATTTTCCCCACCCTCGCAGCACCCATGTGTTGTCTTTGGACGAATTCCTGCGTTGTTCCCTGAGCGCTTGCCTGGTTTCGGTTTGCCAGTCCCCGACTTCCGTCCCTCTCTCTCTCCCTCCCTCCCTCCCTCCGTCCGTCCCTCCGTCCTTACATCCGTCCCTCCGTCCCTCCGTCCCTCCATCCGTCCCTCCCTCCTTCCCTCCCTCCCTCCCTCCCTCCCTCCCTCCCTCCCTCCCTCCCCCCCGTCCGGGCAGCCGGGGATCTTGCTCGTGCCCCTCTGGGCAACCCGTGCCGGGCGCCCCGGGCCCCGCCGGCGTCTCCGCGGGATTTCCCCCCCGCCCAGGAATCGCGTTGGGGAGCGCGTCTCCTCCGAGACAGCCTCCCGGCGACATCTCCCCGGCTTCCCCCGCCCCCCACCCCCCCACCCCCGTCTGCTGCCCGGGTCGCACCGTGTCGTGTCGTGCCGACCGGGGAGCTAGCTCCGAGATGGACGACACGGGGCCGCCGCGCCAGACGCCCGCCGCCTCGTCCCGGGCTGAGCTCGGGCGTTTGGGCGGCCCGGCGCTGCCGCCGCGTCCTCGGTGGCCGGCCGGCGACAGGGATCCGGCCCGGGGACGTTGGAGCCGGTTGTCGGGAGCCACCTGGCGGCCGCTTTTATATTGTCCCTTGTCTCTGGAGCTTCGGCGACCTTCGTGAGGGCTGTGAGTCGGCCGCCGGGCCCGAGGCAGAGTTCCGGCAGCCAGGCGACGCTGGTGGCCACTGTCCCGGTGGCGCCCAGGCGTGGGCGCCTCCTGCTGTCGCTTGAGATTGGGCGTGCAGGTCTATGAGGGTGTGACCGTCGCCGCGCTCTCGAGCCGCTCTGGGGGACCGCCTGGCCCGGTCGACCAGCATCCGTCCGCTCCCCTCCGGCCGCGGGGACCGACCCGGCCACCCGACACGACCTGGGCCGGGCCGCCGCGGTGGGAAGGGAGAGGGTCTTCCGCGCCCTCCGGAGCGCCTGCGGATGGGCGGTCGGTCGGGCTTTCTCCTGGCTCACCCTTTGGAGCGTTCATTCCCCGACCCCCCCCACCCTCCCTTCCTCTCTTCCGCGGTCCCCACAGCGCCCCGCTCCGGAAGGTGGGGGACCGGCCCGGGCCCGTGCGTTTAGGTTAGGCCGGTGGCGGGCGCGACGGGCTCGGTGGCGGGCGCGCGTGGGGCCCCTCCCGGTGGTCGGATTCTTTCTCACCGATGTTTGGCCGAGTCGGACTCGGGAGGTGGGGACCGGCCTGGGCCGCGAGGGGTGACCCGGAGAGACCGGCCCGGGCCCGGGCCCGGGTGCGGTCCCTCCCTCGTGGGCTCTGGTCGCCTGGGAGGCGCCTCCCGGGGCAAAATGTTTCCAAGTGCCCCTGGGTCCGTGGACGTGGACGGACCGGGCCTTGCTCGCGCGGGTGGCCGGGGAGGGCGCACCCGGCCCTTCAGCGTGCCCACGGGGGGTCCTGGTCGGCGGACTTTGAGTTTTTTCTCACCCTCCCTCCCCCGCCCCCTCTCCTCCACCCGCCGCGAGTCCCGGCCGGGGTGGGGGTGGGGACCGGCCCGCCCGAGCCGTCCTGGGTGGCCCGGATAGGGCGGCCCGGGCCCGGGCGCGGTCCCCCGTGGGGCCCGCTCGTCGGAGACGGCCGAGTGAGATATTTCTTTTCCTTTCACCAAGTCTTGGCCCGGAGACTCGGAGGGACCGGTACCTGCCCGTGCGGGTGAACCGGGGAGGGCGACCCGGCTCGCGGCCCTCTCCCACGTTTGCCCGCCCCGCTTGGCCCGCCCCCCCCCTCCCCCCCACCCCCCCCCCCACTCCCCCCAAGCTCCTCGGGTCGACCAGATGGCCCCGAGAGCTCCGGGGCTGGTGTGGATGGGGAAGTGTTGGGGACAGGCGGCCGGACCGAGGTCCCGGGGACCCCCCCTGCGACGCGTGCGTGGGCCCCGCTGCCGGGCGCCGTGATTTTTTTCGCCCGAAATGGGCCTTTTTTGCCACCAGATAGGTGCTGACACGGTCTTCTCTGGCGTCTGTCGCTGAGGACTTTGGGAGTCTGGACGCGCGCAGGGTCCTGGGCTTTGGATCGCCGTCTGGTGGCCGAGCCGACCCTCGCCACTTGAGCCGCCCGCCTGGGCCTGCGCGCCGGCTCTCGTGTGTGCGTCCGGCTGACCCGACCCGCGGTGCCGCCTCCGGTCTCTGGCTCACCCGAGGGCGGCGGGGCGTTGGGTCTTCTACCCCGTGTGACTCCCCTCCCCGCCGCAGGCACCCGGTGGTGGCTGAGACGACGACCCCACCCCGCAGGCTCCGTGCCACGTGTCAGGCGTTCTCCTCACTCGCGGGGTCGTCGGCCACTTTTGCCTGAGAGGAGAAAAAAAAAAAAAAAAGAAAGAGGGGGTTTGGGGTGCCGCCGGTGAGGCCGAAGCAGGCTCCTCTGGTGATGGTCCTCGCTGTGCGTGCCCCTCCCCTTCGGGGCCTGGTGGTCCCTGGCTCTCTGGCATGACTGATCGATGTGGTGATGTCGCGCTCTCCTGGGCCGGGCCTTAAGGTCGCGCCAGACGAGGGACGGACGTTCTTGGCGAACGGGACCGCTCTTCTCGTTCTGTCCGCGGGCCTCCCCGCCTCTCTCCTCACGCTCTCCCGGCCTGTCGAGGGGTGTGGGGAAGGGCAGGGGTGGTGGTCCCCGGCCCTGACCTTCGGCCTCCCGCCCCCTGCCTCACGGCGTGGGTGGCGGGGCCGTGGTCCTCGGACGCAGCAGACGCTCTCGCTTCGCCTCCTCGGCGTGTTGCCCCCGTGGGCGGTCCTCCCCGCGTTGGTGGGGGGGTGCCGTCCCGCCGCTGCGCCGCGCGCCCCTGCCGGTGCGTGAGCGTGCCTCGTTCGATCCTCTGTGGTGCCCCTGGAGCGCTCCAGGTCGTCCCTCAGGTGCCCGAGGCCGAGCGGTGGTGTCGTTCCCTTCTCCCAGCGTGCTCCTCGGGGTCCCCGCCGCCGCGGTGGTGCGTCCCGTGAGTGGCTCTCTTGGGGGGGTCGAGACGGTAAGGGAGGCGTGCCTCTGTTTTCCCTCCCTCGGTTGGGGGAAACAGGGGCCGCCTCGTCGCGGTCGTCCTCCCACGGTGTTGCTGTGGCACGGGGGGACTGACTCGGGCCAGGCGAGCGTCCGCGTGTGCCCACCCTCCCCCCCCACGTGTGTGTGTGTTTGTGGCGGTCGGGGGGGAGGGGGTCGCACGCGGGCGTGGGTGGCGAGCGCGTTGGGCCGGGGCCTGTGAGAGAAGGGGGTCTTTCCGCCCCTCTCGGGCGTGCTCCCTCCTCTCGGGGCCCCCGATGGACGGGCCTGGGGGCGGCGGAGGTTGTGCCCCCGGCTGTGGCCGCGAATGCTCCTCTGGGCCTCGTGCTTACCCATACCGCAGACCCCTCTCCCAAACCCCGCCCAGTCGTGGACTTTGGCGGCTCGTGGAGCGCCTCCGTGGGCGGGCCCGAAGGGGAGACGATGGGTTGGGGGGACGACGCCCCCTCGGTGAGGAAACCTTCTCTAGCGATCCGAGAGGGAGCCTTGGGGTACCGGACCCCCCAGCCGCTGCCCCTCCCGCGCGTGCAGTGGCCACGGTGTTGGCGACTGCCAGAGCACGTGGGCGGAGCCCCTCGCCTTCGCGGCGGGAGGGTTCTCTGCGCCGGCCCCGCGGTGGGGCCGGGCGCCGCTCTTTGCCTACCGCGGCCCGCGCCTCCCCCCTCTGAGTCGGGGGAGGGTCCCGCCAAGGCCGGGCGTCCGGCGCGGGGCCGCGCGTGCGCGTGCGCGTGCGTGTGCGTGCGCGTGCGGTGACACACCCCCCTCTCGGTGGCGAGGCCGAGGGGGGCGGGCGGGGACGCCCGGGCGTCCCGACGACTCCCTAGTCCCGCAGCCGCGAGGAGCCCGTCGCGCCTGCCCTCGCCGCGAGTCGGCAGCCGGTGGCGGTGTTGCGGGCACGGTGCGGGCCGCCTCGCTCGGGGGCGTTCACCCGGGGCGCGGGCCCCGGGGGTCGGACTCGGACGATGGCGGATCTGGCGAGGACGGAGGGGTTTGAGCTCGGTTGGACGGACGGGGTCCCTCCGCGGTACGCGGGGGGACCGTCGCACGCGGGGCCTGGCGGCGGGGCCGGGTCGTGGGAGGCCCCGGGGTGGCTGGGGCCGGCCGGCGTCTCAGGCGTCGTGGGACCGCCCTCGTGTGTGTGGCGGTGGGACCCCGCGCTTGTTTTCCTGGTGGCCCGGTCGTGCCTCGGCACTTTCCCTCCCTGGGCGGGCGCCCCGCGCCCCTGCCCCGCGGCCCTCGCCGTGTGCGCGTGCCGCCCCCTCCCCGTCGCCGTCGACGCCGCCGCCGCCCCCTCCCCCGGCCCACCCCACCCCACCCGGCCGCACCGCGTCCCCCTTCCACCGTCTGGGACCGAGCCGTCCTCGCCCACGTGAGGGTGTCGCCCCCCCCCGCCACGGCCGCCTCGGCCGGCGGG